>NC_135168.1:16739369-17039369 GCF_041146795.1 Maylandia zebra | reverse complement strand
AGGGACACCAATAACTCTATTATCTTCTTTTCTTCTTTTTTTTTTTTTAAGAAGTTCCCCACTAATTAAAAGCCAAACAATTTATTTTAGACTTTTATCACTAATGAGTTTCCCCAGATCTGTGAAGAGTGGTGTATAGCTTACCTTATCTTACCAAATGTCACTTAAAAAAATAATCCACAGCTACTTGAAGGAAAGAAATCAAGTAAATTAATTTTTTACTCTAACTTGTCTCTTTTCTGCCAAACACGTTACACTCACATATGACTTTAGGGCAGGATGTGAAAGTCTATATATCTGTAACTGATAAGACAAAGAACCAGAGAAACTACTGTGAAACTACTCGAGTGGGCCTCACATCTGAAAATACAGTATCAACTGTAATTATTGCAACATGAGCTTTATTATTTGTGTCTCACTAGATTTAAAAAAAAAAAAAACAAATATAATTTTACAAACACCAAAGCATCTTAAACTTCAACTGCTGTTTTCAAACAGGATGACAATTTTTTTTGGATTGATTTAATGTGAATATTGACAGTTACAACACATGACTCAGAAAACCCACAACAGGAACAGAGCACCTTTTTCATACTGCAGATGGCAAGGACACTTTGACTTGATAGCTACATACAAAAAACAAATAAGGCCACTCCACTTTAAAGCGTTATTGTCTGTTTGAGAGAAGACAGCGGCTTTCTTTGACTGAGTTTCCGCAGTGGTAGAGGACCTAAACAGTGGAAACTAAAAAGGTCTACGGAGCTCACACATTTCACGGGTCACTGTCACATGTTACATTTTAGAGGGAACTGCTATGGCTAATGTAGGTGATTATGAAGTTTCCAATGTGCTTTTCAGAAGAATGAACTTTAAAATGTGGTAAAAAACAAAAAACCACAGGGTAGATAAGCCACTGCTCATTAATTTTCAGCAATTACCCGTATTAAAAATGTTATGACAATGAAATGGAAGGACATCACTTTAGTTTGAGTTTAAAGCTACATTAGTATATTTTATTACCTCTTGTTTGCATCCGATGAAATAAGCCTAAAATATTTATAACACTGTTTACTCTGAATGTTCAGTTACCACAATTTCACATCACTGTTCAGTGAGATTAAATCAAATATGCTAGGTAAACCTTGATGGTCCATCCGTGAAGAATATTTCAGTTACTAGAGATTGAACAAAGTTGGATTGGCTGTTACAGTCAGATAGTTACAATGATTGACAGCTAGATGGCGCTGTGAGGCTGTATTTGCAAAGAAAGCCCCCCTCCTCCAAAACAAACCCATCTGGTCATCTCTGCTCCACCTACCCATTTTATTTAGCTCCTCTCTGTCTCCAGCTCTGTTCTTCACCTCTACACCTCATCACTCCTTCCATCTATCTCTCACCCTTCTCTCCTCAAGCCTCTGTATCCGTTTCCATCCATCTTTATCGCTTCCTCCCTACTAACCCCCACCCCCCACCTGCTCTGTCCTCTACTGAGCAGCAACAGCCTGGGTTTCGCCTCCGGAGGTCACTAGCTCCATGAGGCTTCCTGAAGATGGTCGGTTCACCCCGGTGGCCCAGCTGAAGAACATTCTGAGGAGGGAAAAAAAAGAAAGGAGGAAGAACTTTTTGAGTAGTTGAATAAAACCTTCAATACCTTTTCATGTTCATTCTTATATATATTATATATGTACAATGTGCTGAACCTTTTGGTTCTTAGTAAGTGTGTTTGCTTTTTCCAGTTTATTTGTTGGAGTCAAGGAGGCACAGATGTGTCTGGAAGATGAGCCACACCTCAATCATATTCCCCTGATTGTTTTATAAGATGCTGGCAGCGTCAGTTCTCTTTTGCTTTCCCTCTGGTGGGCTGGTTTTATTCCCTGGGCGACATCCTGCTCTATGACTGCAAATTCACAGCCTAAAATGGTACTGTTAACTAGGGCTGCCACAAACGATTATTTTGATAGTCGACGTAATCGTGACTAGTCGACTAATCGTGGCAGCCCTACTGTTAACTGCAGTTAAATACAACGCAATGGTCACAGAGTTAGTTTCTCACTCAGATCTGCCACTCGCTCAATACATGTGCATCTTATGTTGAAAACAGTCAGCTTAGAGCTTCATTACAGGATATCGCTGATCAGTGGTCGATGTCAAAGCTATATTTTTCTTTAATATACTGTCTGTAGTTGTAACCTTATTCTTTGCATACATTTACAACTCTTTCCGTTTATCCCCCGTTACACGCCAAATAACTGATCAGCATACCTAAATTTGTGGGGTTTTTTTTAGTTAAATAAACCGATAACTCAACACCAAAGATGCCTTCAAATACCACGTGAGCTAGTCTGTTAACTTAAAACAGTAACATAAAATCTAAGTAAAAATAGCTTATACTGGAAATCAGTTTGGTTTAATAGATGAACAGTGGCCAGAAAGGTAAGCACAGAATAACAATAGGTGCTAAAACAAACTAACCGCCACCTTCATTAATTTCGGGTCACATAGACTGTTTCTATTTCTGTCTCCAGACCCTCATCTGTTTCCTACGGGATTATCAAAGTGGATCAAATCCCATCTAATCTTCACTGGCCGACACAGACATAAACGCAGCCAAAGCCAAAGCCAAAGCCAAAGCATTCATTCAGTTGTACACCAAGGATTAAAAGAAATTAACAAATTTATCAAAGCTTTAAGTAAAGGCAGAGTGGCTCATGTAGCTCAAAGTTCTATTTGTTAATAGAAGTTTAATTGTCTCATTGCTGTTTAAAACCCCCCAGAAAAAGTCTATTTTGCCATCTTGTGGTGCAATTCTATATTTTAAATTTTATTTCTTTTTGGGTTAATGATATTCATATGCAGCCAAACCTTCAGATCCTCAAAAGAAACCAATTCCAGTTCATGAAGATGTCAGAATACATAATATACATATAAACAAAACAAATCTGTCCTAACAGATTTTTTAAGCAGCTACTTGCAAAACACTTTGTATTCTGTGTTCATGCCTCCTCATTCTTGTGCATAATTAGACATCCTCAGGTATTTCCAGTCACTTTAATGTAACGTAGTTTGATAGCTGGAAGTGTTTCTGTGATCCCAAGCATCAAAGGTAAACGTGACGATTACGGTGTCAGTCCCTGAGAATCAAAGAGCTTCTTAGTCCAATGCTGAACAATCAGAAAGAAATTCTGTTTCTTTGCCCACACCATCTTAATAACAGTGTGAACAATTGAGAGTCAGCAGGGGGGCCGTTGTGAACAGAAACACGCAGAGGAGCTGTACAGCAGTTGAACGATATCAAAGCATTTAAGAAGTATATTAATTTAAAATGTGAATGCCCTAATAGAGTGCAGTTGGAATTTTGCATAATAGGGCTCCTATAAAACTGAACATCTTGAACATTTCACCATTTGAAAATTGATAAAAACATATACACACACCCCCAATCTAAATAAAAACAAAGAAGAGAAAAAGACTGCTTTGGCACTCACTCTGCAATATACTCCAGCGGTGTCCAGGTACTGAAATCTGCTTTAGGCATGAACTTCCTGTTCATCGGCGTATCCAAGGTAACGCTGCCAAATGAAGCCAGATGACAATCAGGGTGAGTAGCTGCGTCTGAGCAGCACAGAGGAAGCAGAGTGTGCAGACTGCAGCATCTCCACACATACTATATATCACATGCAGTTTCTGAGGGGTTGAAGTCATTTTATAAGCATACTAAAACTGCATTTTACAGGAAAATCGATTATTCCGTATAAGTTAGACATCAACATTCAGCTTAAAGAAAAAAAATGTTTAGGAATTATGGCAAAAGGCACAGGAGGCTTATTTTAAACTTGAAACAGCCATCGCTCAGACAATAAGGCTTGCAGTTTATGTGCTTGAGTGAGGACATTTGCATTGGGCGTGTTATCATCTGCCAGGGCAATCCTGTATTGTCAGACTGTGTATTCCTGCAAAAGCCATACAATGGGTAAACAACATTTTTATTCTATACTGTGCTTTGCAGAAATGTTCGGGTTACTATATGGTGGTGCCACAGCATCAGAGACCTGCATGCAGCAGAAATGCAAGTCATGGGGCTAATGTTAAACAGATGTGACAGAATGCTGGAGAGGCAGCCTGGCCCCATACTGGAGGAAAATGCAGCCAAACAGAGCGCGAGGGGTGGATACACCCCCTAACAAGACATTTCTTTCTTCTCATGATGACAGTGCAAAAGCTGCTTTTATATCCAATAACTAATGAGAGAGCGCAATGATGCAAATACAGCTGTGTGTCATTCATCTAAAGCATTCATGTGCAGATCCACCGCGTGGAACGGGCACCCTTATTCATCTTTTATTCCTGCATCTTATCCTCACCTCGTACTTATCTATCCAACATAACAAAGAATACGTGGCACAGCTAATTTTATAGCTTTCATCTTCAGTCCTTTCACCGACTGCTTGCCGTGCTGGTGTATTTAAAGCAGCTCTATACATGACTTTTATGTTATGGTGAATACAGAACACATTTTTAAACCTGCGTCTGTAGCACAAAAAAATGACTTGAATTCATCCTACCGGTTTGTCAGTCCTGTTTTATTAATAAAAGTCTGCTGCTGGATATGGATTAGAGACAAATCTGTTCCCTAAAAATATTAAAAACACACTAGAAGAAGCAATATACAGTATTACCCTGCAAGCGGAACACCAGCACACTATCCAAGGAAAAAAAAAAACTTTTTTGTCATAACATACAGTACATGCTTTTGCTAATACAGGAAATCTAGGGGTTTCTGTGTTACCATAAAATCAACTATTTTTACCCCATAAAAACAATTCAGGTGGGATCTGAAAGGTTAGTCCATGTCAGCAGGACGAACAGGAGTGCAGAGGCACCTGCAGACAATTCCTTGGTAAAACCCAGTGTGGAAAAAGAAGACATGTAAGACATGCAAGTGTAAGATTTATTTCTGAGTAAAACCCAGGGAGCCACGTTTCCCTTTTCATTTCCATTTAAATTCTAATTACAAACTCACTACACACAGTAATGAACAGTAACTGTATAATATAATTAAAGCCACTTGTTTTCTCATAATAAAAAGAGCAACTTGTGTTTTGAGGAAAACACATTTGTGTGAATTGTACAGTCAAAAAAGCTTAAAAATATATTAAAAACTATTGTAGCTTCTTATTTTAAAAGGTTAATAAAATCATGCTAGGCCATATAAAGCTATTAAATTCTATTAGCTTCAGTTTGTTGCTTTTTGCTAGCAGGGATAAACCAGAGATTTTACACATAAAGTGTGCTCAGGATCATCTCGACTAAGTTTTAAAATCTTTGAAAAACAGACTGGGGATGAAAGTTGGTAAGGACTGCTTTTAATTATTCAATACTGATAACTTTGTTTCCTGTAAGTCTGGCTTTCCAGTTGTATCTGCTGTAAATACAACTAATCTAATCTGAGGGTGAGAAGAGAGCAATAGACTTTTCTAGTTTTAATCTAGCAGAGAAGACTTTTTGTTGATTGTTCCTTTAAGGACAGCACATGCTAGAGCTGCTTTTGTACACCTTGATTGTGTTTTATTTCAGTACTCACGGTAGTATAGCGACAGCAGCAGTGTCGGCAGGCATCCCACTGTTTTTTGCTGCGAGACTCTGACACAGCTGGTGGACGGCTGCTTTGGCCATGCCATATCCTATCATGCCTGGGGGTTGCAGTGGAAACATTATTATTTTAGTATCCTGGAGAAAATTCAGCTTGCAAAAGGCAACGCACAACACAATATAATCGTTACACAGAAAGTGGACGGTACTGATTTGTTGAGAGGGGTCAAGTGGACAGACCAGACGTCTGTGAATCTATGTGAGGAACATCTTGAGACTTTCAAATGCTTCCCTGTCTTTTACATGGTTTGTAAATGTTAATATCGACTTAAGGCTTGACAGTCTGCTTACTTGCATACTGAATCTGTACATGAGCCCAGCCTGGGAGAACGAATTTTCTGACTCTTCAGCATCTGGAAACAGTAAGCGTCTCTTCCCCCTAAATGATCTTATGAGAGGCTTATAAATCCCCAACCAATAGAAACGAGGGGTGGTGGCATGACTTTGCTCTCAAGCTTTTGTTTTTCCTGCAAGAGCAAACACTAGTAAGGAATACCAGTCTTGCAAATGCATCCACTCACTGTATACTGACCAGATTAGAATGCGAATTTAGACAACCAGACATGTTCAGCCCATCATTAAAAAACAAAAATCTGATTTCTGGCTCTGTTGCATGAATACATATACATTCACCTGAAAACATTTTGGAAAGAAGGGAAAAAATAGAATTTACACTATGCAGACCCACATTATTATCTGCAATATAATAGTTCCAAAACATGTTGCGAATTTGCAATTTTGAGTTGTTATAGTTTGCATTAGACGTTTGATAACCGCTGCGCCATCATGCTGATCACCTCTCTCATCTGCTTTATTCTTCAATAACTAAGCTTAATTATTTAGTCTTGTAACAGACACACTCAATAGTTACCAAATGATTAAACTCCAAATCTCATGCTGATAATTTAGTGATTCTATCTAACAGCAGCTGCAACTGGTTGCAGAAAAACAAATGCAATAGGTGCCAACTAAGGTTTTTCCAGTTATATACTGACTCTAGGATTACCACTGCATCCACTGGAAGTCTCTTCATAGTGTCTTCATCTCTGTTCTGTATGAGAGACTGGTTTGACTACTGACTTATCATCTAGTGAATGTTAAATGAGGCCAGAATGGAGTTCTCCAAGGAATTTAAAAGGCTACAAGTTGCATATCTGGGAGGATAATCACAAACCATGAAAATTTCACGAGGCCAAGCAAAGAGCTCTGCATTCCTTTTGAACTGTCTGGGGTTCAAACTCTGCTCTTAAGCTTAACTGTGGGGTCAAATTCTCAAAAAGGGCAGTCATAAAATTTCCAACCTTTTCTTCACCTGCTGGCTTTTTGTTTTTTCTTTCAGATTTCTAGTAAATTGGGTTTGCTCCTCAGAGAAAGAAGCTAAGAAACAAGATTGATGTGCTACTGGGGTATGTTGAGCCTAAACCCAACTTTGGTAACTTACGCTGAACACAGAACCAAGTCGTGAGCAGGTTTTTTTTTTTTACCAAGTTTTGGGTTGAAATTGGCCGAAAGTGCCACATTTTTAGTTTCTTTTCACAACTTGCCCCAAATGCAGTATATATTCTTTACTGAAGGAAAACACTTTACACATGTTGGACCTTACTAACACCACCAAAATGAAGCTCTAAAGTAAAGTTACAGAAATGCAAACTACACAAACTGGAAATGTACAAAAAGGGAATTTTCATGTAGATGATGCAGAAAATGCATATTTTTTTGTGGTCCCTGTTATGAGGGTCATGCCCGTTATCTCTGACTGGGTTTTAGGTTTTGTCAAGACAGCAAACACAAAGAAAGCCTGGGTTTGTAAAATCTGCTGCATCGTAAATCCCTCTGAAAGACAACGAGTATGACAAAAACTTTTAACTACTTTAAACATTTGGCCAACCCAAAATCAACGTACATTTTCAGTGTATTAAACGATTCCCTTCATTTGGTCTGTTAGCTCACACACCTGCAGCATTTAACAGCCTTTTCATCCATTAAACTTTGATGAACAACAACAAAGTCAAAGTCAGTACAATTACTCATCCTAATATCCTTTCCTGTTTCCTCTTCATAGATGATCTGGATTTGGCTTATTAACTCTCCACTCATCTTGTTTGATCAAAGCACTCAAAAAAAAAAAAAAAAAAAAAAAAAAAAGGATGAGTGTAGGTGCCTCTTAAACCAGTTTGTTACATTTCTTAACATTTGGTACTTGTTATTGCCTTGTGTTTATTTAGAATTTGAAGATTTTTTTCCCCACATGTTTACTATGCAGAGCTCTACCTAAGTGCTTGCACTACAGAGAACAACTAAAATGCTTTAGTCTGATAAGTTAGAACACTGCATGGGGACATTGTGTGAGGACCAACAACTGCTGAGTCACTGTCTTCCTAAGCCGGCAGCCAATGAGCTCTTCGGCTCTGTGTGGGCTGCTGAGCCAGGGCTTTGTGTAGCTGTAGAATTGGATCATAGCCCATCACATGGCCAGCTTGGTCACAGGAGGGGTTTTTACAAATCACATGGCCCTGGATTTAAGCCTTTATGGACACTACATGAGCTGAAGAGCTGGACCAGTATCACATGGTAACAAGGCTGCAACTAACAAAGTATTTGACTATACCAATTAATCATAGATGTAGACTTTAATTAATTAAGTTGAATAAAGTGATTTCTTTGGACTCTGTCTTAATTGGTTGTTTAAGTGGCTGAGTATTAAACAACCCCATGGACGGCCTGTTCTAGTATGTAAATAAACACTTAGGCATAAAATCGTTAATTTTAGACACTTTGTTCCTAGCACCCTGTCGCAAAAAACAAACTTAATTTGTTCTAATTTCATTAATTTAATATACAAAAACAAAGCCAAAGATATCACAGTTTCACAGATATAAAATGTGATTTTGCACCAACAAGATGAATGCTGAAGAACTATTAACCAAAACACAGGAGTGGTACATCTTAAATACTACCTACAGCATCTGAACAGGGTCTGACAGTCATATCGTTAAGAAGCAGGAAAAAAAAAATCCCTGAAAAACCTGACACAGGAACTGAAGAATGCATCTAGCCCTTCAATGAATCCATCTACTCCTCACTGAAGCCTCATGAGAAATTGTTTCAGTAGAAGGCTGGATGTCAAGAAGATATTATTCGTGAAGGAAGGCAAATGGCGAGAAACAGCTAAGGTTTGCCAGATTACAAAAAAAACTGCAGTGAAAACATGTTGTATGGAGCGATTAATCCAAATTTGCACATTTCAATAAATCGCTACACCCATTTCCCATTTTTTTGGAAAAAATTAAATTTAAATTTACTTTTGGTCTAATTTATCTACTTTCATTAACCTTATTTTTTTATTTATTCACTCTTGCCCCAGATATCTTAAAACGATTAAGCAGGTCACGGTTGAGTCGATTGCTCAACAATACAGGGGAAGGTTTATAGTAGACAAACATGCTGTTTTGGCAATCAAACCAATTACTTTTTGTTTGTGAAACAGACTCACTAACCAGTGAGCACCACTGCTGCCGCAGAGCTCATCAGCGATTCTGTCTTGCTTCTTGGATCAATGTTATCGACACATTTCGCCCCCAATCGCACACACTGCTGTGAGCAGGTGCGCCTCTGATCAGTGTGTCAATTACCCTGGTCAAAGTCTGTAACCCTGAGGAGCGGGCCATCAGTTCGCTATGATGAGAACAGTAAACACGCAACAAAAACTGTGTGCCTCACCTCCAGTGCCTGACTGGGCTGCTTTAGCTCCAGCCAGAGTCAGCAGTCCACCTGTTTTTAGGTGCAAGGCAGCAAGGTGGCTGGAGATGGTTGAGGTCCACACGCTCTGTTTCCACATCAAATCACTATTTTTGTACAAGTCTGTAGGAGAATACAGAGAACAACATCTTAGACTGGCTCTTCAAAGCAGTGCCGAAAGCTACGAGTACCTCTAAAAGGTTTGTTTGATCTGTACAAAAACTTGATTAAAAAAGATCAAATTACCATTTTTACAGGATTACTGTGTCAGATTATTTCTTGACTTGGACCAGAAACGTCCTGAAGTCTTACCAGACTGCCTGATAACCCTTCATTGCCAAAAATCATTGCTGGCACGTAACTCATCTATTAAATGGCGAATTGCTGTTTATAAACACTGGTATTTGTAAAGATTTAATACACTAAGTTGTTAATCTGAGCCGGGTAGACCAGCTGTTTTGAGTAGCTTCAATAATGCCAGCCTTTTCATCTTTGCCAGAAAGCGAGTGCCTTGTCCTCCAAATGTTTGAAATGGCTGAATTTGCGGCAACCACAAAATTCTTATTAGCTGGACAGTGCACATCAATTCTGGCACTTCAAGAGAACTGCTGCTTTCCCTTTGCTGCCAGGTACAGCTATGGAATAAATACCAAAAAGCTAACTGGCAGAACAAAAATCTGGCAAGCTTTTGGCCCCGCAGAACAAGATTTAAACACTTCTAAGTAAATGAGATTCAAGAAAAAGTCTAATCACAAATATCCCTTAGACTTTATTTAATTACAAAGCAAATTGTTTTCAAGTTCACAATTATGCATGGGAGACTGCAGGAAAGCTGGCTGATTATTAACACCAAAACAAATAATAAAAAAAAAAAAAAAAGGTTGAACTCTGACCTTTGGAACTACAGTTTCCTCCCGCCCATCCTCCCGCCGCGCACAAGATGGCATCCACTTTCTGTTCCCCTAGCAACTGGGCCACATCTGCCGTCACCTGCACAAAATGAGAGCTAACTGCTAACACAATGACATAAAGCCACTGGGCAGACGCACGAGCTGAATGGCATTTAAATGTCAACTAAGCATCAGCTGGAGAGTGTTTGTTCTGGTAAACAAACAAAGGAGGATAGCTGTAGAAATTATCCTCACTCAGTCAGTGTACTGTTAGATTTCTAAAAACACACTTTTCATTTTATAAAGTGCAAAAAATATCTTACCAAAAGCAATTATACAGAGAGAAAGGATGCTACCGATTTTTATCAAGGTCACATAAAATGGGCAAAAAGAGATGCATCAAATGATAAATATATTTCTGTGTGTCAAATAAGACCGCTCAGATCAGCTTTAATAGTTTTACCTACCTTGGGTTTTTATACCTCTCTACCCTTAGACGCTCTCAATGAACAGATTTGAACTATAAAAGCTACTAAGGGGTTCAAGAAAAAGAAGTACAGTTTAGATAACCATTAATGCTGCCTAAACAAATAAGAAAAAAAAAATCATCACAGTAATCGGACTCTATCATAACCTCTCTACTACAAAAACCGAAATCCCCACTTTCTCAGTTGACCTGAACGCAGCATTAGCTTACACACATTTTAGCAACTCTACTATTACTGAACAATGCAAATAGTTGTAATAATAATAAAAATAACAATAATAAATTTAAAAAACAACAAACAAATGTCATTAGAGTTATACCAAAGTCATATGAAAAGTCTGACTTTAGCTGTCGCAGTAACAGCCCTACTCCTGTCTGTTAACGCTTCAGTTTTTGCACTGATGAGTCAGAAAGATCTGCAGAGCACCTGTCCTGCTTGCTCGGTGAAAGACTCCGTCATCTTCACGATCACGTTTTCATTAGCCTCTTCATTTGCAACCATGTCGATGCTGGCGACCCACTATTTAGTGCACAGAGAAAGAGAAATATAGTTAGCTCACCGTTTATCAGTGCTAGCATGCTAGCGTTAGCTGTCACCACTCACCCATCCTTTAGATTTGAAATACTCGACACACTTTGAGCCCAGAGCGCCTCTCCCACCGTAAATGATCACCCGGTTAGCAGCCATGTTCACGCTCCAGTTACCCGTCAGGAGTGAGAGCGAGAGAGCTGCAGGGATTGAGCTTAGAAGAGCAGAAGGAGGAGGAATAGGAGGCGTTTCTCTGAATGAGCAACAAGTTGGTTGAACTAATGCTGCGTTCAACGACTGTAGGAAATCACCCACTCCAAAGTGAATCCTGAAGCGAAACAAGCTGAGAGCTGAAACCAAAAATTGCAGTTCTTGAAATAGGCACTGGAGAGCGAGTCAATTCCCACAGCCAAACTTTACAGCAATAAAAAGCACGTGGTCAATGCCAATACACTGAAAAGGAGTATAGAAAACTTAATAATAATAATGACTTTAAAAAATAACATGCTTATGTTACAGGTAAAAGTTTGTCCTCCAAGGATAGGAAACTGTACCTGGTAACTCTCTGCTAATTTGATTTTCAAAAGCTCTGTTCTTAGTAACCAATAAAACTATTTACATGTACATGGCAAGCCATAAAAGGTAGAACAGAATAGCTGTTGTCCTTGACATTGTGTGTAAATAAAACATGTTTTTGTTCAGAAAAGGGTAAAAACATAAAGACTTTGTTTTTTTACTATACAGGCACACATAGCATTATTTCAAAATTTCATAGCTCATAGTGAGTCTACGCTAGATAGTCGCAACATTGGTGCCCTTAACCAAAATCCCTATGGAGAATATGAATGGGATTTTACTTTCAAGTCTCATTGTTTGAGTTTTATTGTAGAAAAATGTTCACGTCTGGTTTGAAAAAAGTAGATGGCCAAAATACCAAACCCAAGGCTTCAAAAACCACTTTTAAAAGTCTTTTCTACAGTTTGTCTATCACACAAGGTTAAAAGTGAAAATGTTGTTAGATGGTTTGGATTATTTGTAAAAAAAAAAGAAAAGAAAAAAAATACACATCTTAATCTTTATCTTCATAGCAAAATCTTAGTTGGACAGAGTGATTCATCTTGTCTGAAGCTTGAAAATGTCAGTGCCCAAAAGCTATAATGGACACAAAGATGTTTTTAAATGACAAGTGCTTAAGTAATCTAATAGCCCAGGCTGCTCTGAGAATAGGTTTTCATTAAGGAAAAGTAAATGTCTACTGAGTTTTATCATACATGAATATATTACAGGCAAGCCTAGTGTGCAGTAATGCAGTTCTGCGTGAATTCACCTATAATGCTAAAATTTTGGTAATTTCCATTTTCTGTATAAAATTAATGCAGTAATTTCAGATACGTTACAAGGGGGAGAAACAATTAAAGGCTGATGTTTTTATATTTTGCATTTGAAAAAAAAAATAGCATCATTTTCACTAAATTGTATAATAGAAAAAAACTTGCAAATGTTGCAGATCTCTTAAACCATTTAATTTTATATAGTGAGCACTAGGTGCTGCTATAAGGCTACAAGGTTTACAACATAGGACTGAGCTCTGTCTTTCCATTAGTTGCTGCTGTGCTGCCTGTGCTGAGCCAAAGCGGCATGCCAACGAGACATCCCTGCCTCTCATGAATTATACAAACAAGATGGCCCTAGCTTCCTTGTCACTGTAGTGAAGCCCCGATCTGTCACCTCACCTGGATATGACACACACCTCTGCTACTGGGAATAAGTGCTTGGTTTGTCTAGTCTGACATAGGTGTGTGTGTGAAGACACACACACACACACACACACACACACACACACACACACACACACACACACACACACACACACACACACACACACACACACACACACACACACACACACACACACACACACACAGGAAAAAGAGGGTTAGAGAAGCAAATACACACCTTTCCAGTGTTGCAAACAAACGAATTACACCTTCCTTTCCTGCCTGTCTTCCTCTCTCCAGAGAAAATATATTAAAACAAACATGCACACCCACACATCTCCTCCAATGTGAGATGAGGAGAAACTGTGTGGGTGATGGGAGTCAGTGAGGCTGACCAAGTTCAATAGCTGGCTGATACAAAAGAACACATGATAATTATGACCCAGTATCTGGTTAGTTCAGACCTGAAAAAGAAATCCTGCAGCTTCCCAACATTCGACAAACAAACAGAATTAGAGCTGCATCAAAGGAACCTGTGCCAGGTTGAGTATTTGTCAGCAGCTTGGTATCTCATGGCATGAAGTGGACACAGTAATGACAACAGCAGCAACTGCTGTTGCAGAATGGGGTTTATTGGGGCAGTGGTGGTGCTTGTCCAGAGAGGAGAGATGATAACTGATAGGCTGCTAGTTTCAGAGCAAGGACAGGAGTTGGGGAAAAACTACGGCACTGGGAAGACAAATAAGACCAGAACTCTTGTGCCTTGAGGCGACTGGTGTTGTGATTGGGCGCTGTATAAATAAAACTGAATAAGAATTGAACTCCAAAATGAATGAAATGGCAACTTTTTCTTTTAAACTTTAATGATGTCTGTCCTTGGGCCTGAACTACTAAGCAAGTTTAATATACCCACAGTGTCTTTTATGTTATCTGCCTTAACTTAATGACTACCAGGCAATTACAACACAGTAGGTGTTGTAATTGCCTTAACACAGTGGTGTTAAAGTCCTGCGTTAGCAACATATGGTAATTGGCCAAAGCTGGCAACAATGTGTAAGTAACATAATCTTTAATGTTTACCTTTTGATTCTTTTCCAGTGCCTGTTATATTACTTAGATGCTCTGTTATGGTGTATACGTTCATTTTAGCACCATTCAGTCAGCCACAATCCTGTTGGTTTTAAGAACAGAACAAATATATCATCAGAAATAACTCAAAAAAAATAAACAAGCTTTCTTGCAAATCTAACATAGGGTCAGCAAGTTGCATACCAGGCTTTATGCCCCCATTTTTAGATTTATGTCATAGAGCGTTAGAGAGCAAAGAAATAGCTCTGACATAGCTTGGAGTCAGCAGGAAAAAAATAAGTAAGGAATAAGGTTCCCCCTGCTTAGAATCTGCATCCCCCATTGATGTTGGCTAGAGAAATTCTAAATGTTTAGGCAGTGTGCTAAAATTATAAAGCACTTTAATGTCTGTATAGCACTTTCTACTCCTCAGGAGACACTTCATTTATACTCTTTGATCCACCATCTTGGATGTAAACTGTTCTGGAGCAGGCTGTACATAACAGATAGACTTAACATCCAGGTCTCAGGAGTGACATCACCGCTGCCTTAAACCTGGATGAGACCTCTATGTTTTAAAAAGAAGTCTGATTGTGTAGAAGTCTATAGAAAAAAACAGCACTCAGCTCATTTTCCTGAGACTTTTTAAATACAGCATGATGTTCATTATGTGCATTATGGTCTCCATTAGAATCCAGAATGACAATAAAGGAGATCATGCTTCAGGGTGGGCCTACCTTGTGATTGATAAGTAACTGCCAGATGGGCGTGAATTGTCTCTACGTTCTCAGTGAGCTCCACTCTTCCCTCTTCACATCTGTTTCACAGCAGGATTTCAGTAAGCAATATGTGACATCATAGTAGCTACTTTTATTTTTATCATCTATGCCAAATATGCAGCAAAATACCTTTTTGATGGGAAAAACCTGGAATTAAACTAATTCTAAGCCTCATTGTACAAGCCTCTAATGTTTGTATTATACAGTACCATTGTTTTAGGGGGAAAATAACGTTAGCGGCAGTAGAAGATTTTAATCATGCTGCTTCATTCTCGTGTTTTCAGCTGTGCCCAGTACTGCTTAATATTTCATTTGATCTATTCTGTATAGATAACTTAATCAACTTGTAGTGCTCTGAAAAGTCCGCAGTGGAAATAAAACAATCCCCACTGTGCGTGACAATGTGCATTACTTTCTGCAACAATCCACAGCTCTGTTCCTAAAGATTTCCTCACATCTAAACTGTGGATTGAAGCAGCAGGTGAGGTTGTTTTTTCTATGACCATAAAAAGAAAAATAATTTCCACAGACATATACTGGTCCTAACGTAGCGGGATATATGAAATGTGTCCTTACGGTCTCTGATGTAGCGATTCTTCTCACTACATGAATCTTCCATTAAGTTAACCCGGTACAAAACAGCCTAAAGGGGATGCAATTCACAGTTCAACCAACAGAAAAACAGTGTGAAAAAAAGCTCAGGGTCTTTACCTTTTTAACTTCGTTTTACTCAATTTACATGTTTGCTTTAGAGAAGTGATTTTATTTTCATTTCCAATATTGCTCAGCTCTGCTGGCCTCTTTTAACCTTCCTAACCTCACACATTAAGCTCAGACTTTGTGATGTCTTTTGTCATCCCCGTGCCATGTTTTGTCGAGTAATGTTGATTGCGTGCGTTTGTCGTTGTAGTGCAGCACTTTGTGAAATTTGCTTTTGAAGCTACCTGTAAAAATACAGGATCACATTCATAAGTGGCTGTGCTCTGTTACCTTCTGGAATGTATTCTGTGCGTGTTTGAGCACACCGATGCCTTCAGAAGAGGATTAATACTGTATATAAATTCTGTGGTTATGCATAAAGCCATTACTCATGCATTTTAATGCATACATTTCTTGCTGAACTATTTTATACTTTGACTTGACACCCTACGTGTTCTGCCGTGTTAAAAAACAGAGCTTAAAGGAAAGGTTAGATTGTCTGAGTGAAACATTGGTCTAATGCAGGCTAAATTTGTACAAATATGAGTATTTATACATGCAGCAAAATCAGTTATAGAAAATATATTCTTGTACCTTCTATTTGGGAAGGTTAGTTTGTTAAAGAAGAAAAATGTTGTTTGATGTATGTTCAGTACAGAGCGATATAATGTTTGAATGCCTTTGCTATTCTTCAGCATGTGATAGTAATTCTGAATAAGTTAAACACACACATGAAATACTTGTGAAGACACGTGAAGATAAAACAAGTGTAGGTGCAGACAATAAAGCTACTGGTGTTTTGGCTTATTGTTACACTGTCACATCGTACTGAGACACTTGAATAGAGCAGGGCTCTATCAACTGTTATAACAGAACACCTGTGCTTTTCTTGCAGTGACAAGTTGAATTGCCCACCTCAATCTATTGATTTAACAACAGGTGTGTTAAAGGGCTGCTTATAGCAAGACTGGTGTTCTTAATCTGACACCCGTTTTCCATGTTAGAGAGTCGTACGTTCAGTCGTCAGAACAATTGAGCATTTTACACTAAAATATGGTTTCTACAGCATTTGGATGCAATTTTTAAATTGCTGCAGCATTTGTTTAACTTTTTTGTTAAATTTTTGTGTTTTTAAAACTGTGTTGAAGTGCTGTAATCTCTGTGGGTCTGGACACTGATGTTATACACTGTACATTCCTTGCATAACAGAGTAATTTAAAAGGTGACATTGTCTCAAATCAAATGCCAAAATTTGCAGTGTGCTTTTCCAGCATTACCCAGCACTCAAAGTGCTTTAGACTACAAGCCACATTTTGGTCATACAGCACTTAAATACAGTTATAGCACTTCATCTACCTCAGTAACCACAACATTTTATGCACAGTAGTAATGCTCAGCTCTCCTTAGTGAAAACAGGATACCACAAATAAAATAGAGTGCAGTCTTGACCCACCCCTCATTATTTTGCTAATGGGGGTGGTTGCTTATTGAAACATGCAAACGTACAAAGAAATATATTATGTAAGTTAAAAACTAAATCTATACAGTTCTAACAAGCTTGAAAGTCAATTCTTGGTATCACCACCTTTATTCTTCAGCACACTTCACTTATTCAAGCTTGCCTTTAACCTCTTCAAGTAGTCTTCAGGAGTAGTTGAAAGTCCAAGGGCATTCAAAGCTGCTCTTTGGATGTCGGCTGTCTTTTGTTCCATTCTCTGTCAAGATGATCCCACACTGCTTCCATAGTTTTGAGGTCAGGGCTCTGATTTTCATACATATATGACAATTTGAATCAAAAGTTTCACATTTGGATTCAGTCCATATAATTCGTTACCAGTGATTTTCTGTCAATTTCTTGTATAACTTTGAATGCTTCTGCCTTTTCTCCCAGTTTCCATTCCTTCAAAAGTTTGACAGCTACTCTTCCACTGAGACCATTCCTGCTGAGGCTTCTGCAAACAGGCTTTTTTTCATGGTGTTTGAGGCCAAGACTTAAGATACTGCTCAGGTGTAGATATTTTTTGGGGATCTGCCACTTCTTTTGTTAGCACCTTATCCAATTTCCTCAAGAGTTTCAACCTCCTAAGACCTGAACTCTTCCACGGCATGCATTTTAAATTTCTCTTTGATATTTGGGCATATTGGGACCCGATGAATGTAAAAACAAAGAATTACCAGATTTTATTTTATTTTTTTACCTTATTTTTGTTTTTAGGAAAACTAAGAGCCACATATGAGGATATTCATTTAAAATTTTGATAGAACAGTAGCAGCATAATGTCCTTGTAAGTGGATATCAGGCCCTTGTAGAGGAAAATTGAGTACTTTTTTTTTTTTTTTTTAGCAGCATAGTGCTTTTTTCCAATTATTTTTTTAAAAGTCAGGTCAAGGCTCAAAAAGCCCAAAGGCGCTATAAGGGTGGCAGCTCACAACAGTTTTTGTTTGTTACATGTTACAACAGAACATAGCTGTCAAACAAAACCCAAACAGTCCTGACCCGCGACAATATGAAACAGGGAAATACCACCGTGTAATCCATTTATTTAAACAATGTAACTGTATTCTAAATACCACCTTTTTAAACGGTAACTGTAACAGAATACAGTTACTGATATTTTGTATTTTAAATACGTAATGGCGGTACATGTATTCCGTTACTCCCCAACACTGGATAGGAGTGACAGAACCTTCTTACTATTACCACCAACTACGGTGTTGGATCAGACCACAGACGGCAAATAAGGTTTGTTTTAGCAGCTATGACAAAAATGACCGTACATCAGTTGAAATGTGAATGTGCTGACTTATTTGTGTAAATGCACCTACGTCATCAACATAGCAAGCATACTGTGGAAATACAGAATCTGAAACACATTGCCAGTGAAAGCAAATGGTGTTATACATGATTCACATCATCTTCACGCTTACCAGTCTGTTCAGTGACTCACTGTCATTATGTAAGTAACGTAAAAAAAATAACAAAATACTGGAATGGTAATGAAATACAAGTATTACATAAAATCCATCCACAAATGTGAAGTGAAGTATAATACTTCCCAAGTTTCTACAAGTTACTGCTTCAAAGTCTTCTTTTGAGCCCGGAGCAAGAAACACCTCAGATACTCTGATCAGAAAATCTTAGAGACTTGCTGGTGACACAGAGCTGCGCTAATTCTCTAATCTAGACAGGTGCCTGGCCTGTCAGAACACAGAAAGTGAGGAAGAATCTCGAAATGCTCGCTAATTGGTACCCAGCCTAAAGCCGAGTGAAAGGGAGTTATAGTAAAGTGATCTACATAAAATAAAAGCACAGTAATTATCTAACTTGTCTGTCTGAGCCGTCAAGAAGTCCCAAATTATAGCAACAAGTGTACTCTCCAATAGCAATGGTGTGGCATTGTTATCTCTATCAATTTATTCATGTAATCCATTTAATTTGATAACCTGTCTGTATCTCTTCCCCTTTTCTTAAAAACACTTCCTTCACAAAGCAATAATACTGCAAGTCCTTGCTTACACAGTGCATTGAAGAGGAGGACTCAAATTGTTTGTTGAAATCAAATTTCAAGTTTCTTCTGTAGCAGATAAAAGGTAAGTGTTTTGTTTTGGGTTTTTTTTGTTAAATTGCATCCAATTCTCATAATGTCTTGTAGCTGTGGACAAAACTATGTAAAATCAGTTTTCTGTAGACCTCTTTGCCACTGAAAATTTGACAGCCAGCACCATCTAGCCAAATTGTTGTGATTCTGCCACTCTTGACAGAGAACATAGATACATCCTCTCACCGGGGTGTCTCCCTCATGGACTTTGATTCTTTTGAGACATAAATCCAGCTTTTTCAGTCATCCCCAGGCTGTGTCAAACACCACTTTGTGGCCATTTGAATTCCAAGCTTCACTGTTGGCGGTTTGTAAATAGGTGCTTGGAGAGTTTTGGTCTGCTGTGAGTTTTTTGATTGCAGTGATTCATGACTTGAAAATGTGTTGGGTAGCTGAGCTGCTTGGAGTGGTTTTATTAATGGGATCTAATCAAACAGGGAGAAGCAGGATAGGCAGATGGCTGGCTGGCTGGATGGCTGACATGAGCATATTTGGGATCCTAAGCCAGAATCCTCATTTTACAATGACCACAAAATATCTGCACATTGCCTGCAAAGTACTGCAAACTGATTCAAATGTGATGGGAAATGACCACAAAGAGACATGTAGATAGATTGCCTACAGAGACACACAAAATAACCAATGCCATTCAAAAAGATGAATTAATTTCAACAAGGAAACAGAAATATATGACTGAAGAAAAGATGCAAGAATAGAAGCAAAGAGAACTGACTGCCTTAGATTGAGCCAGTATCCCAAAAAGACAATAGTAACAATCTGTACTGACCTAAACAAATATAAATAGGTTACATGGTGGATAATGCTTCTAACATTGGAAATTAGATCATTATGTTTCTGCAGCCTCACAAGTAAAAATTTAAACCCAAGTATTAAAATTTAAACATCTATGAGCCTGACAAAGCAAAGCTCGATGAATTCTTTGACATCTGGTAATACATTCTGTCTCTGGTTTAACTCATTAAAGATTAATCTGTTATGATGGAATTACTTTTCCACCTTCACATTTCTTAACATGTGTATCTTTTTTAAAACAATTTTAATCTTTTTAAAATGAATTATAAGGTTGTGAGATCTCTTTCTCTTTTATGAGAAATAAAACATTTCAGAAAGACTTCGTTTCCTTTTCTCTGTGAACACTAGATGTCCCCATGAGTCTTTAATAAAAATGAAACTCAGCCCAAGCTCTTGGTGTTTCTCTCGGCCTGTGAAAAAGCACTGTTTGGGGGATCATAAATACATATTTTTTCTATCAAGACCATGTAATATAGATGCAAATTAAGAGATTACACAGAGATTATGCAAAGAAGCAAGTGTACAGACAGTGCTAATGGAGAGTAAAAGACAAAGCAACTTGGCTAAATGCAGGGCAGTCTGTAGCATCACTGTGGCCTGCAGACAAAGCATGAGCTCAGAAAACAAAACCCTGTGCATTGTAGACCAGGTGATCCAAACGGGGAGGATTAGATAGTGAAGCTTGAGGGGTGTAATGGCTCAGATCTCCCAGCAACTCACCCTAAAGTGGATTATGAAGCTGATATTGGTGTCAGAAGTTTACTGGAGGGTGAGAGATGGAAGGAAAAGCAGGTCCAGGGTAATCTGTTGGTAGACAGACAAAGAGACATCTGCTACTGATGCTGGATAAAAGTACAGCTTGCCTCGAGTAAGATCAGCATGGAGAAGCAATAAAGTGATAGTGTGATACTGTTAGCGACTGGTGAGGGGGAGAGCTGGAAGAGAGCTTTCACACCAAGGTGAAGCTGTGATTAGAGAGAGATTGGAGTTAAAATCCCAGGGAATCTCCTGTGTCTGTCCAGGTGCTTATTGAAGTCTTACTTTTATGGGTGTGAGGGAAACAATCAAAATGGAGTTGGGGAGAATCAGGAAGGGGATTGATACATCTGTGCCAGGGACTTTGGGCTTAAAGATGGAGGAAATACGCTTGGAAGGAAAGCGTAGTGTAAAATCACCAGCAGCTGCTTCTTCTTGTCCAAAGTAGTTATGATTTTTTAAATCACAAAAATCCCATCACCATCTATTATTCTGCTTATCTGAATCTTCTGATTAACTTAGAAAGCAGAAAAAAAAGCAGACTTAAACTTTCAAAAGTTTTCCAAGGCAGAAATGCAGGTTTTTTTTATCCACTGTCTGCTGGTTGATGAAGCTCATTTAATTTGAAATAATCACGTTAAGAAAAGACTTCTCTAATTGAAGTTTGCACGCTGATAATTTCAAAATGTATTAGCAAAGTGACTGCACACACCAGTAGTCATGGGGGCACTGAGATGTAAACAACAAATAAATGCTTATTTTCTAAATGCTTATAGGAGATAGAATTGAAAAAAAGGAAATATGATGATAAAGGCGACATTTTCAGAGGTATAGTTCAGTCATGCAGAGAAAAGTCTTTTGCGAGAGTAACAAATGTCACCATTTTTCTACATCCTATTTCCATTCATCTCAGATTCATTTTGGAAAGCTAATGTTTGCATGTGTTGTCTTTTCATTTAGCATTTAAAATTTCAGCATGCAAGAAAGGATAGAAATAAAGGTGTCTGTGTTGATGGGGACGCCACACAACACTGTAAACACTGATATGAGTTTTATCATACAAAAGATAAAAGACGCATCTCGCAAAGGTTTCCTGGCTGATAAATATAAGTTTTATATTTATTTCTCTTCAGAGTCAGAAACAGTAAAAAGATGAAAACCTAGCTTTTGGTTGATGTTTGACATTTATGGTCAGATATCACAAGAAATCATCTTTGATGACTCAGATGTGCCGTGTGCTGCAGATTCAGACTTCTTTTCAAGATGCAACCTTAATGTTCATTAAAACGTTAAAATCCAGCTATCACTAGTTTAATTGTACAGTTGAGTGTCATGTATGTAAACCAACACACACACAAAGTACAGTAGAAAGAAAATAAATGACATAAAAAGAAAAAAGTCATACTTGGAGACAAATCTCCCTCTATCATTGTATTTCCCCTGAGCTCAAGAGTTTTTGGTAGTTTTTAGCAAATGTTCAAGGTTAAAATAATTAAGCTAATTAAGCTCCACTCTTATTTTAAAATACCAAACTTAACAACAGATATGTTCATATGAATATCTTTGTCTCTGTAGCTAATAAAACACTGAACAGGAACTGGATTTTAATATAACTCATTCATTTAATTAAAGCTTAAAGTTGGCGTTATTGCCACTTTGACTGAAAGACAGGTTCTAACACTGGTAGCTGTAGCTACTACTTACCTACCTGCTTGGCTTCAACGTAAATTCAAGTTGAACAGGGAACTGCACTCACATTGATTTTGTAGCATTGCTGGCGCCTTTTGGAACACTTAATGCTAAATAGTCTTCATGCGCAGCCAAGTGTGCTAGCAGACCATTTAAGAA
The DNA here is from genome assembly GCF_041146795.1 of Maylandia zebra. NCBI lineage: Eukaryota > Metazoa > Chordata > Actinopteri > Cichliformes > Cichlidae > Maylandia > Maylandia zebra. Next base: position 17,016,796 of record NC_135168.1, on the reverse strand, counting down.
GTCTGTCTTGTTGCTATGCTAATTAGCACTAATCAGCGCATTGGTCTATGTGATGCACTCTGCCAATCAAGTATTTTAGCTTGATTTAACAGCTCTGGACAATAACCAAAAAGGTGTGGCATCACTGTAGCTCAGTCCATCTTTCAGATACAGTCTATGCATTTTACTAGCAATGCATAGGATTTGCACTTCACTTTGCCTACAATGAGTGAAGGTTTTTGCAACCACAGCATACCTTGCTTGTAGACATCTAAAACCCACTTTGCATAGGTATGGGTTGAATACTTCTCCCAAATCACAGTTTCACTTTCACGACACTTCACTTTGCTTCACATGACTAGTGTTAAGCTAAATGAGCAACAGAAAAAACAGTCTTGCACACTGCCCCCTGGTGGAAGGGGCAGTGGTTTGCAAGGGTCTGCATAGGACAAGTTCACAACCACAAACTCCCATGCTGGTCCCTGGAGGACAAAAGTCACTAGCTGGATGGATAATTCCCTTAATGCTGGAGACTGTATAATATCTCTGTAATTTGTTTGCTAGATGTATAAATCAAGGGTTTTATCTTCACATACGTAGGCTGATTATATGTCATTATGTGACATATAGAGAGGTTAGTTTGATACAAGAGGATGCTGTGGACAGGGTAAAATGATTTTACTGTGGCAGCCTACAATTGGAGCAGTAGAAAAGAGATGTAGCTGCATACAGCAACATCAAACAGTAATGCTTAAAAAAACTGAATTCCCTCTTATAGGAAACATTAACATTATACATTTAATGTTAAGTTTAAGCCACACAAAGACATTTGTCACTAATATGTTGGTAATATGTCTGCGCTATATGAGAAAAATGTGTGATAACAGTGTTCACTGTGGCAATCACAAAGACTTTATGGACTTTATGACTCGTGATTAATAAGCAAGTAATGACATGTTCATAATAGCTATACAGACCATGTGTCCTTCTGCTTTAATTAGTATTCTGATGACAGGCATTACACATTTAATATGCTGTGCCCAGTGGGAAAAAAGAAAAGAAATCATTCTTTTCAAGGTCAAACATCCGAGTTTGCTAAGTGTGACTGCTTTGTGCATGTAAACAAAATAACTTTCTGTTTTGATTCCACTTCAGGCAGTCATTTGCAATGTGTTTACTGTACATATCACAGTAATGATGACTTACCAGTTAGCACCATTTGTTTAAAAATCAGAGGTTGTCGGGACTAAACTGCTTCTTCTGCTCTTTCTACTTTCTAAACCAATGTGATTTCAAACAAGAGTTCTATATTAATGTTCTTTTTACCTTGTCAAACCCATTGTCTCTGTGGGTACTCACACGCATATATAATGTCATTCCAAGCCACACTAAGCCACACTGCGACTAAATATAACAAACCTGGGTGCAGTCAGTCAGACAGACTTGATTTGCATAGCACCTATAACACAGCTATAATGCAGATTAATAAGCCAATAATAAGACATAAAACAAGGAGTAATAAAATCAAATCAAACTGTAAAGTAAAACTTGAAAATGAAAGCAGGATAAGAGTACACTAAGTACAAATTAAGAAAAAATATAAAATAGATAAAACAGATTTAAACTAAAAATACAGAAAAAATAACAAATAAGGTATGGTAAGATAAGATGCAAAACATACAATAGTAAAGAAAAGAAAAAGCACCATTCAATAAATATAGAATGAATGGTGGTAATATTTAATATCTGAACTTGGCAGTAGTGTTTGTTAAAAATCAGCAAAATCCAAGTAGAGCTGATAACTGACAATAATTTATAGCAAAGTTACAAAGTGCAACTTCTTGGACTTTTCTGAAAAGGATACTGCAAGTCTCATTAGTGAGGTCAAAACAAAAGCCGTAGTTTCTCTTTAGAAAAAAGTCTTTAATTAACAAGTTGTTGCAGTACTTAACTGCAATGAAACAACAGATGGGCATAAGGACGGTGAGGACGAAATGATTAAAGGTTCAGCATTTGCACTTTACCCCTTCAGTGTAGCGTTCACTTCATTATTTATCTTTTCAGTAATTTTTCACTAGCAGCTGAAACTCAGCCAGAGCCAAATCCCTGAACGTGACAGATGAGGCAATGAACATGTTCAGTCACACGACTCACCAATTAAGAAAAAAAAACAGTTTCTGGTTGTGTTAATTACAGCATAAGAAGACTTCCCGTACTGTATGTGAACTCAAATTTATTTGTATCGTGTTAATTAAGTTTTTTTTCCTTTACACGTTGCACTATTGCTGTAATCTTAAAAATCAATTTATGCTAAATTATTTTAGTATGAAAATGTTGAAAGCAGCACATGGGATAAGTGGATTTTTTTGAGTGTCTGGATATTGAGCACTAAAGTTAAACGAAAGAAGAAAAAACATAGAGGTACTACTGAGTGAAATATACAGTGGGGCAAGAAAGTATTTAGTCAGCCACCGATTGTGCAAGTTCCCCCACTTAAAATGATGACAGAGGTCAGTAATTTGCACCAGAGGTACACTTCAACTGTGAGAGACAGAATGTGAAAAAAAAATCCATGAATTCACATGGTAGGATTTGTAAAGAATTTATTCGTAAATTAGGGTGGAAAATAAGTATTTGGTCACCTCAAACAAGGAAAATCTCTGGCTCTCACAGACCTGTGACGTCTTCTGTAAGAAGCTTTTCTGTCCCCCACTCGTTACCTGTATGAATGGCACCTGTTTGAACTCATCATCTGTATAAAAGACACCTGTCCACAGCCTCAAACAGTCAGACTCCAAACTCCGCCATGGCCAAGACCAAAGAGCTTTCGAAGGACACCAGGAAAAGTATTGTAGACCTGCACCAGACTGGGAAGAGTGAATCTACAATAGGCAAGCAGCTTGGTGTGAAAAAATCAACTGTGGGAGCAATCATCAGAAAATGGAAGACATACAAGACCACTGATAATCTCCCTCGATCTGGGGCTCCACGCAAGATCTCATCCCGTGGGGTCAAAATGATCATGAGAACGGTGAGCAAAGATCCCAGAACCACACGGGGGGACCTGGTGAATGACCTGCAGAGAGCTGGGACCAAAGTAACAAAGGTCACCATCAGTAACACACTACAACGGCAGGGAATCAAATCCCACAGTGCCAGACGTGCTCCGCTGCTGAAGCCAGTGCATGTCCAGGCCCGTCTGAAGTTTGCCAGAGAGCACATGGATGATACAGCAGAGGACTGGGAGAATGTCATGTGGTCAGATGAAACCAAAGTAGAACTTTTTGGTATAAACTCAACTCGTCGTGTTTGGAGGAAGAAGAATACTGAGTTGCATCTCAAGAACACCATACCTACTGTGAAGCATGGGGGTGGAAACATCATGCTATGGGGCTGTTTTTCTGCCAAGGGGACAGGACGACTGATCCGTGTTAAGGACAGAATGAATGGGGCCATGTATCGTGAGATTTTGAGCCAAAACCTCCTTCCATCAGTGAGAACTTTGAAGATGAAACGAGGCTGGGTCTTCCAACATGACAATGATCCAAAACACACCGCCCGGGCAACAAAGGAGTGGCTCCGTAAGAAGCATTTGAAAGTCCTGGAGTGGCCTAGCCAGTCTCCAGACCTCAACCCCATAGAAAATCTGTGGCGGGAGTTGAAAGTCCGTGTTGCTCGGCGACAGCCCCAAAACATCACTGCTCTCGAGAAGATCTGCATGGAGGAATGGGCCAAAATACCAGCTACTGTGTGTGCAAACCTGGTAAAGACCTATAGTAAACGTTTGACCTCTGTTATTGCCAACAAAGGTTATGTTACAAAGTATTGAGTTGTATTTTTGTTATTGACCAAATACTTATTTTCCACCCTGATTTACGAATAAATTCTTTACAAATCCTACCATGTGGATTCATGGATTTTTTTTTTTCACATTCTGTCTCTCACAGTTGAAGTGTACCTCTGGTGCAAATTACTGACCTCTGTCATCATTTTAGGTGGGGGAACTTGCACAATCGGTGGCTGACTAAATACTTTTTTGCCCCACTGTAAGGTAAATGTACATATTTGGAGTTCTGAGACATTTTTGATGTTCTTGACTTTGTTGATAGTTTGATTAGATATGTCAGAAAACTGTCAGTGGTCTCAGAGCTGTCAGCCCCTCAAAAACATATATTTATTTAAACAGATTTGTACCTAGCAGCTAATCCACTGTGTGCACTGCCTTTTGCAATATACATATTGCTGTTGATGGGGTAGCATTTCTGTCACTCCCACATGCATCAAAACCAGTTGCCTACCATTTCCAGGTTCATTTAACGGTGGAACCATAGCAAAATTTCTGAATTATAGCATTCCTGGATTACAGCAGAAAAATGGACTTCTGCCACATGAGCCTCCATAGATCCAAATTCAGCACCTGTCCCACATTTTATCCTACTTTACAGTACTAATTTAATATTTTTGGGAATATGTCAGATGAAAGTACATAATATATGTTTAATTTTGCACAATGAAATCTTGGGCCAGATACCAGGAGAGAAAAACTCTACAAACTGGCAAAAGCAACACAATAATGGGCTAAAGAGAAATGTAACACTCACTGAAATCTTGTTGTCACTTACTTCTGGTGTTTTTAACTTCTAAACTTGCCACAAAAATGAAAAATGTATGGTTACTTCAACAAAAGAAACCAGTGTGTCTTTTGTTGGGGTATAAGTGGTATGACATTATTCTTTAAAATGTAATTGTTCAGTCGAGAAACCTCCCATAAGCAGGTAAACCCTTTATCAACACAGTCTTTCCTTTTGCCACTTCTATCTCTTCTTAACAGAAAGCCATTTGCTGTGACAGAGGACCTACCTCTGCAGCAAAAGCAAAATTAAGTCCAAGCTGTAGAGCAAGAGCTGCCATGTTCGCTTGCTTTGCATAATGAGATCTGATCACAATATGGACAGAATGCAGGCACGCATATAAATCATAGATGTAAGTATAAGGCTGTGATTTGGAGTGTTCATAAGCCACACAGCACATCCAGACATATTGCACGGTAATTCAAGATGAAAATCAGGCCTTCAGGTCACAAAGATAATCTCATGTCAAACACAGCAATATAACCTCATTAATAACAGAAAATCAAACTTTGGAATGAATTTAAGAGCTGTCCTTGAAGCATAAGACTCAAAGTCTTTTTGAATACACTCTAAACCTTGCTCCTATATCAGTTATAAGTTGGCACTAGGCAGAAGTTTCTAACCTTTGCTTTTAAAATATGTGTTCTTTTAAATGTCTTTGTGTTGTTATATGTGTAGGCCCTGACACCTGGGGGTGGAGATCTTGTAATATGCAGCTTAACATCCACGCAGTTATAAAATAACTTTAATCAAGCTATACTTTACATCCACACCATCATGTCTGTTTTTATACAGAGTTTCAGTCCATCTCACTGGTTTTATTTATTTGTGGACTACAGAGAAGAACTTCTACATCTTATATACATGTATAATGCTTAATTCTTTTTCCCCTTCATGCCAGCAATTAGCATTGATACAAATCTCTTTTCTCTAACCTCAGTTTATCTCATTCTCTGGTTCCCAGCTTTGACTTTGATATTCAAATCAAATCAAATCACTTTTTATTGTCACATCACATTCATTCAGTGTCTGGACTGTCAATCACCTTTTGATAGTTGTGGCAATTTAATTAAGAATGACTTTGAGGTCATAAACAGTATAAAAGATTATATGAATGACTGTCAGTCATTTGAAAAAGAACATTATCATAGGACTCAATGCAGTCCTGTGGAAAAACTAAGTCTACCCTTCTACTTCCATGGGAATTAAGAGGGCAAGCAGCAGCCAGGTGCTGCAAATCAAGTGCATTGATTAACTGATCATCGGCAAGTGTGATGAGAAATTTTGGCAGTTGTCTGATCTGGAGCATTCAGTTGTGCCATAATCTTCCCAGGAGTGGATGTTTGGACAAATTCACCATGAGGTCAGACCATGCGGCGTTCACAGAAACTGCAAAAAACCCAAGAACTACATCTCAGGCTCTACAGAACTCATTTAACATGTTTAAGGTTAAAGTAAATGGTAGTAGAATTAGAAAAATCTTCTACTCTCTAAAAAGCTTTTGATTGCATGGCTCTCAAAGCTACATCTAAAGAAGAAATGTTTCAGAAATTATCCCAAGCAAACCCACAAGTCAAGCCTACAACAGAATGGCTGAAAAAGAAAAGAATGTTGTTGGAATGGCTCACTCAACATCCAGACTGCAATCCAGTTCAGATGTTGTGATGCGACCTTGAGAGAGGTGTTCATAAATAGATGCCAACAAACCACAATGAGTGTGAGACTGATACACTCGTACAAAAAACAGTTACTTTGGGTTGTGTTACGATCCAATGTCGTCAGTGTTTTGTGTTAGGCATGACTTTTATGTGTTTCCTGTTTTACTTCGAAGGTCTGTCTTATCTCAGTGTGTTCAGTTTACGCTTCCTTGTCTCATCAGTTCTGATTTGCCCCAGCTGTGTTTCCCTCCTGTTGTCCATTCCCTGATTGCTCCCTCCATGTATTTAAGCCCTGTGTTTCAGTTTGTCATGGTCGCGATCTCCCCCCCGTGTTGTAAATAGTTGTCGTATATAGATGTAAATAGTTGTCGATACTTTTTCTTACTCGGTAGCTGTAGGGGTGAGAAGTAGTGATGGGCAGATGAAGCTTCATGAAGCACTGAAGCTTTTCATCCAATTGGTTCACCCCAGCGCAAAGCTTCTTGAAGCTTCATTTGCTCTAGTAGGACACCTACTGGACGTAAAAATATTAGTTGGCATGAATTTGAAGAGTGTGGCCTTTTGCACACAGCCTGTAAATGTCAACAACAAAAGGAGTGTGTAAAACATGTATATTGTAGTGATGGCAGTACACTGTGTATATTTATACTGGCAGTATGGAAAATGATTATTTGGAAATGCTTAAAATGGAAATGATCATTTACTGTGAGGTGGGGTGTGGACAGTAGTTGTGCTTTTGTAACGTTGAGGTATGGACAGCTACACACTGAGGCTTTGTCCTGCCTGTTCACATTTTATTCTGTAAAAACTAAATTTTCACTGCTTTTATGACCTTTTTAGTGGCGAGAACATAGCTAGGATTTAATGATTTAACAAATCTTTTGAATCCTTTGTCCTATTGCACCATCAGTATTATGAAAATACATCTTCTGTAGAAATTTACATACCTTGTTGGGAGGAATAAGATCAAAATCTTCCCACACAGGGGAGGACATCCTCCTCTTCTTAGCTGGCTCCATTCTCTCCTGACTTTCTCTCCTCACTCTCATAAACCTCCAAACTCTCACTAACCGCAACTCTCCATCAAACACCTACATTTTGAAGGAAGTCTGAGGGGTTTATATCGCTGTCATATCTCGCGGCAAAGTTCGAACCACTTCATGAACCAGTCATGTGGCACAGCCGGGCAGCGAGGCTTCGGACGTCATCATTTTCAGCTCCTCCCATAAATGAAGCAATGCCTCGATACGCGCATCGCGGAAACGCCCCCTCCATTACTCGACACAAGCTTCGAAGCCTCGACACAGAACGTCACATCACTAGTGAGAAGCCATTTTTCTTTGGGAACCTTTTCTCCTGTTTTTGGTTAGCGAGGCAGTTTTCCCTGGGCTGGGGTGTAACATAAATGGGGGCTCGTCTGGGATTACCTGTGTTCTTGGTTGGTTCTTCCGTCTTCGCTGGAGGGTCCGAGGGGCCTGTCCGGCCTTCGTCCGTCTTCGCTGGAGGGTCCGAGGGACCGCTTCAGCCTTCATCTGTCTTCGCTGGAGGGTCCGAGGGTCCGCTTCAGCCTTCCGTCTTCGCTGGAGGGTCCGAGGGGCCTGTCCGGCCTTCGTCCGTCTTCGCTGGAGGGTCCGAGGGACCGCTTCAGCCTTCATCTGTCTTCGCTGGAGGGTCCGAGGGTCCGCTTCAGCCTTCCGTCTTCGCTGGAGGGTCCAAGGGGCCTGTCTGGCCTTCGTCTGTCTTCGCTGGAGGGTCCATGGGGCCCATCCGGCCTTCGTCTGTATGAATCAAACATTTCACTTGGGGTTAAATGTTTGATTTTTGGGTGGGGGGAAATGTTACGATCCAATGTTAGTGTTTTGTGTTAGGCATGACTGTTATGCGTTTCCTGTTTTACTTCGAAGGTCTGTCTTATCTCAGTGTGTTCAGTTTACGCTTCCTTGTCTCGTCAGTTCTGATTTGCCCCAGCTGTGTTTCCCTCCTGTTGTCCATTCCCTGATTGCTCCCTCCATGTATTTAAGCCCTGTGTTTCAGTTTGTCATGGTCGCGATCTCCCCCTGTGTTGTAAATAGTTGTCGTGTATAGATGTAAATAGTTGTCGATACTTTTTCTTACTCGGTAGCTGTAGGGGTAAGAAGCCATTTTTCTTTGGGAACCTTTTCTCCTGTTTTTGGTTAGGGAGGCAGTTTTCCCTGGGCTGGGGTGTAACAGTTGTTGCTTCTAAAGGTGGTTCTTCAAGCTATTTAATCATGGGGTGGTCTTAGTTTTTCACAGGACTGCATGAAAGCTTTTCATGGAAGGGTCTAAAGAACAAGAACAGAAGAACACCGATCAGACTTGACTTTGTTATATTTCACAGACAAATGTTGGACTTTGCACATATACGATATATCTGTATGAAAGTTGCGTGCGCATATGTTTTTAAAATACAATGGTATGTTGAAGATTTAAGAAGTGGATCTTTGCAGTTTGAAGGCAACAGTGTGTGGTTGGATTCCCCTGTCATATTTCAGATTTAAAGCAAAGAGGCACTTCCCCTCTAAATAGATTCAGTGGTGTTATTTAAACAACTGTTTGAAGCACTAATGGATAAAAGTATTTCATAAAAGCAGCAACGATTAGACAAAAGTCTAAATAACAAAACAGATCTGTTGGGCAGAATATTCTTATTCCTGGACTCAGAGTTATCTTGAACCCGTGTGCAGAGCTGTGACCCCCTCAGCTGGGAACTACAAACACTTTAGGCACATACTGTGTCTTTGCTTGGATTATTTTTACATGGATTAAGCAATACTTTATCCCCCCCTCTCTGTGCTTTTTATGATTTGCACCTACTGGAAAAACTTCTGTCTGAATTAAATGCTTACCTGTCTTCATTAAATTTAACAGCTTGCTTTGCTTCACCATCTTCAATCAATCTGACAGCCTGTTACCTGTTCATTCTGCATAATTCAGGATGTATATTTATTATTATATTTTCTGCTGCACATGATGAGCTTTCAAGCTTGCTGGATTTACACCTTGATGTTAATGTGGCTTAACTGATAGCATCACGAGGGGTATTTACTTGTGGATTTTATGGGTTTATGCTCTTTATATACAGGCTATGCGTTTGCCAATCACACCCCATCCATTAGCAGATAATTTTGAAAAATGTCAAAGGCAAATTTCATCTTTGCATATGTGTATATCCAGCATTCCTTATCAAGTCTGGCATGTGTTTCTTGCAGGTGTACACATAGTGTATACACACACACACACACACACACACACACACACACACACACACACACACACACACACACACACACACACACACACACACACACACACAGTATATTTACTGTCAAGTCAAAATGCAAGTATGAATTTGAGCATGTAATCTCAGTCAAATTTATCTCCCAGAAGATAAACTTGCACTGAAAAATTATAATCAAAGCTTTTTTGAACTCATTCATAGACCTGCTTTAAAAGTGGACCATGTCTCTTTAGGTCAAAAGAAGTGTTTTATGTTTTTCGTCCTGCTGAGATTGATTTCATACCACATCCTTTGGGGAACAATGTTTAGCTAAGAAGCACATCAAAAGGCTACAACACTCGGTTGTAGCATGTGCACAAAATTTTGATTAGCGGTGATCCACTTTTTAGTTCACATCCATTAGGCGGTAGTAGGTACTGAGATATCCAGCAACTACTGTTAAATGTTTCTGCAATCATGAATATGTCCAAAAGTAATAAAATATGCATAAATAATAACCTTAATAACTGAGCAGCATCCAAACTGTCTTTCCCATCAGAGTACAGTCTTTGTAATTCAAATGTGCTAAGCACAGATTGTTTTACATAAATTCTGGGCTGAATTCTTTGCCAAGATGCAATCATTTGAGTGCTACAAACACTAGTCACAAATTGAAGTTGCAGTGGCCTGAAAGCAGCATGGTGCCGTGTCTTTGTTTGAGGTCTGTTTGGGTTTCTAGTCTCAAATATCAGAGCAATGTTTGGACTCTGACCTCCAGCCAGACACAAAAGCTTTCAGTCAAAGTGCCGTGACTGCTGCATGCATTATGAATGTAGCTGTAGAATGTTCCATTAGGAATGACTTAGCAACAACGTCCACTCATTTTCTAAGAATTACTTTGTGCATAAATGAAAAGAGCAAAACAACTGTGTGAAAAGGCTCTTGAAAGCCTCGAGGAGCGCGGGGAAAAAAAGTCTGTAGCCCAAAACACTAAACTAAAAGGCAGATGCATTTTCAGATGATGATCTCAAAGGTGTTTGAACAGTAGGCTAGTATTACTTTGTACATAAAGTCATCACCTTGTGGACAAATGTTTAAAGCATTTGTAAGTGCATTCAGGTAAAAATGCTTATAAAAACAACAGATGTAAATCGATAGATTATTTAATGGACATTCAAATCAAGGAGCTGTACACATAGTGCAGGAATCAGAGAAAAGAAGAAATATGATTGAGGTCCAGTTGGATTAGATCAAGTCTGAAGGGTTCTTAAAAGACAAAAAAACGTTTATAGTACAATGATTTCTCAGATAATGGAAAGATTTGCGGTAAAAGCATACATTCCACTCCACAAAGCAGCGACTGGCTCTAAAAAGTTGAGCCTTTTTTAGTCATCTTTGTCAGTAATTGCGCTGTACTGAAGCAGAGGTCTCCTTGAAATGAATGCTCGGGCTAAACTTCTTTGATGAAGAGCTATTGTGAATCCAAACATGGCCTCTGAAATATGTTGTAAAATGGTGAAAAGTGTCCATCATACTTTCTCAAGGTAAAAAGTGACACCTTTTTTTGACACACACTTCAGAACTCAGTTCAAAGCAGAGAAAATCAACAAATCCACACAGGTGAGAGGCTGAAGCATGCAAACTGGCTTTCAATTTTTTTTGTGCTTCAGAAGCATTTTCCTTCGAGATCCCCACAGAGAATGATGTCCTTTCCACCACATCGTACAAATCACTCCGTAAAGAAATTTACTTATAAACTGTGGCAACTGCACTCTCTCTTTTCAAGTGTTTGAACTCTCACTTTGACTAAAGCATAGATCTATAAGTATTCTTTGTTTTAGCTTCCAGCACAGCAGCTGCAAATTCACCGAGGTTGAATACAAAGCCTCGGCTCAGAAAGATGGATCCCAGCTAACGTCCCTCGGTTCGAGCAGAGACCCAGAGAGTGGCGAGTGGGAGCCATATGCTCAGTCCTAATGCAGCGAGCACAGTGAATGTACATCAAGTTGACATCGCAATCTGGAGTCGTGCACGACAGCGCGCAGTTTAACAGATAATGGGATGCGAAACTGGTCACATATCACATCTGTGTGCGCATGCTCTTGCTGACGCTGCCCATACAATGTGTCACAATCTATTACAGTCTCCACCACACGCCTACACACACGCGCACACACACTCTCTGATTATTCTCTCGCATCCATTATTTTCAAAAGAAAAGCCTGCTCACATATGAACAGATACAGAAGTGGAGTTTCTAACACTTCAGTGTGTGTGCGTGTGTGTGTATGTATACAGGCTCTTTCAAAACCAGGCTTACGCACAACATACCCACAACCTCTCAACGCAAAAGCCTGAACACACACAATGAATTTGCAGCTTGAGCACAGCAGCATGCTTTATTGCACCTGTGGAGACAAGTCCTTCCTCGACTTTCTTATTTAACATGCAGGGCATTAATTGTCTGCATGATAAATTACAGCCATCTCAGCTGCGCCCATGTGACATATACACACGGGTAGTTTATAAGCACAGATGTGGCAACATAATCTCTGGATTTGTGTGGAGAATGTCAAGGGAGAGCTCCGTCTTATATGCCTTAATGAATCATGCTGTAACTTCATTTCACACGAGCAGCAACACTTTTGGCATATGTGCTGAGTGAGCGTCAGCACGTACATCATGTTTGATTATGGTGATGTGACTGTTTACACATGTGATGTGAAGCCTGTGACATGTTTTTGGGATTTACATGAAGGCAAACATTTCAGCGGTTTAATGCTGGCGTGTTTTGGGCATCAGTGGACAAATAAATCCATAATAACCTTTCAGCATGCTTTAATTCAAGTGGTCTGAGAGGGAACTTGACTCCTCCACCTTATGTGGGCTGTTTTATTTTTTCGTGAAGTATAAAGAGCAAAAAAAAAAAAGTGTGCACATGAATTAAGCAGTGGTGGAGCATTGAGTTAGCCTTTTACCTGATGAGTGGGGAATGAATTTGTGCGAGACCAATTATTCTATACCTATGCCTCATCTGAACGCAGGGGCCAAGATGCCAGAGGAGGGCTGGCTATTTTCACATTTTGGCAGTTTTTAATGGGCTTTTTTTAGTCTTTTAGATTTAGACTTTCGGTTTCAGGCAAAGTGTGTCTCTTTCATGTGGAATCTACCAATTAAAACAGCCTCATGACATTACTGCCAGTATAAATGTACCTTAAATTTGCTACCAGTGAGAGTCAGCAGGTGCTGGCTCCAGAAAACTCTCTGGCCTGTGTGTGTGTGAAAAATTCCAAGAACTCTTTTCAGACATTGTTATGATGTCGGGCGCTTATTTATTTTTTGTGATGGTAAGTACATAAAGGAAATTCAAAACTGAATAATCACTTTGAATAACCATTTCTCTGTGCTTTAGGAGCGTCCACACAGGAATTGCGCATTATGCATCATTTTGTGATGGTTGGTCATTAGCAGACATTCCAGGCTTCACTTCTTGGTAACCCTCTTTTTACCCATACTGCTGTATTTACCACCCTGTCTTATGTCAATCCCCAATATCCTTCACTGGCAGCCATGTGAATCCCTTGCCCTGAAGCTGAGGAAAGTTTAACCCAGGCCCTGCCAACTTCACATCACTAAAACTTCATCTAAGCAACCTGGTGACCAGAGACCGTAGAAAGTGGATTAAATTCTGTCACTTAAGCAACTACGTGCCACGTGCTGCTGACGTGAAGTGGATACACTTCACAAGTGAAGCTAATGTATGGATAAATTCAAATTGTTAATTTCTGTTAAATTTCACAGTAAAGTCATTATTTTACATATACTTTACTACTTTATCTTTTGTATGTGGGTTTGGGGATTTATTTTATATAGCTATTTTTTCAGTGTTTATCAGTTGTTTGAGACAAACAACTGTGCTAAATCCATCTTTTATATAAGGTCTATGGTTTAACTCAATATTCAGATCACTGCAGTTACAATTTTTCCATCAGTTAATTAGAATAACTCACTTTACATTAACTAGATTTTTTCAAAAAGTGAGCATTTGTTGATTTTTAAAAGGTTTTCATTTTAATACATGTTCTGTGCAGATTTACTGTTTAATATGCTTCAGTTTTTATGTCCATCTTTGTTTCTATCATTTCTGTAGCATGCAGGACAAACAACATGTGATTAAACGATTTAAAGTTTGATAATGAATGCTGAAGATAGATGCACGTGAGGTATTTTGTGTGTGCAGAGGAAGCCATCAGGTTGTTGAACTGAGGAAACAGATACAGTGGGGCAAAAAAGTATTTAGTCAGCCACCGATTGTGCAAGTTCCCCCACTTAAAATGATGACAGAGGTCAGTAATTTGCACCAGAGGTACACTTCAACTGTGAGAGACAGAATGTGAAAAAAACATCCATGAATTCACATGGTAGGATTTGTAAAGAATTTATTCGTAAATTAGGGTGGAAAATAAGTATTTGGTCACCTCAAACAAGGAAAATCTCTGGCTCTCACAGACCTGTGACGTCTTCTGTAAGAAGCTTTTCTGTCCCCCACTCGTTACCTGTATGAATGGCACCTGTTTGAACTCATCATCTGTATAAAAGACACCTGTCCACAGCCTCAAACAGTCAGACTCCAAACTCCGCCATGGCCAAGACCAAAGAGCTTTCGAAGGACACCAGGAAAAGTATTGTAGACCTGCACCAGACTGGGAAGAGTGAATCTACAATAGGCAAGCAGCTTGGTGTGAAAAAATCAACTGTGGGAGCAATCATCAGAAAATGGAAGACATACAAGACCACTGATAATCTCCCTCGATCTGGGGCTCCACGCAAGATCTCATCCCGTGGGGTCAAAATGATCATGAGAACGGTGAGCAAAGATCCCAGAACCACACGGGGGGACCTGGTGAATGACCTGCAGAGAGCTGGGACCAAAGTAACAAAGGTCACCATCAGTAACACACTACAACGGCAGGGAATCAAATCCCGCAGTGCCAGACGTGTTCCGCTGCTGAAGCCAGTGCATGTCCAGGCCCGTCTGAAGTTTGCCAGAGAGCACATGGATGATACAGCAGAGGATTGGGAGAATGTCATGTGGTCAGATGAAACCAAAGTAGAACTTTTTGGTATAAACTCAACTCGTTGTGTTTGGAGGACGAAGAATACTGAGTTGCATCCCAAGAACACCATACCTACTGTGAAGCATGGGGGTGGAAACATCATGCTATGGGGCTGTTTTTCTGCCAAGGGGACAGGACGACTGATCCGTGTTAAGGACAGAATGAATGGGGCCATGTATCGTGAGATTTTGAGCCAAAACCTCCTTCCATCAGTGAGAACTTTGAAGATGAAACGAGGCTGGGTCTTCCAACATGACAATGATCCAAAACACACCGCCCGGGCAACAAAGGAGTGGCTCCGTAAGAAGCATTTGGAAGTCCTGGAGTGGCCTAGCCAGTCTCCAGACCTCAACCCCATAGAAAATCTGGGGCGGGAGTTGAAAGTCCGTGTTGCTCGGCGACAGCCCCAAAACATCACTGCTCTCGAGAAGATCTGCATGGAGGAATGGGCCAAAATACCAGCTACTGTGTGTGCAAACCTGGTAAAGACCTATAGTAAACGTTTGACCTCTGTTATTGCCAACAAAGGTTATGTTACAAAGTATTGAGTTGTATTTTTGTTATTGACCAAATACTTATTTTCCACCCTGATTTACGAATAAATTCTTTACAAATCCTACCATGTGGATTCATGGATTTTTTTTTCACATTCTGTCTCTCACAGTTGAAGTGTACCTCTGGTGCAAATTACTGACCTCTGTCATCATTTTAGGTCGGGGAACTTGCACAATCGGTGGCTGACTAAATACTTTTTTGCCCCACTGTAATCAAGAAGCTAAGAATATTGAGGCTTAGTCTATGTGATAGTCACTCACAAGAACTCTGCCTTCATGACAAAACGTCACCATTGTTTTTGTTCAAATGCTTCAAATGACCTGTGTTTACATTTTCCGAACAAGTGACCTTTTGTGTCTTGAGTGACTCACCTCTGCCACAAGCAACAGTGGAAGGATGGGAGGTTTGATAATGTCACAACACTTAGGAGGGAGGTAGTTCTGAATACAAAGTGGCAGACTTTGACTTGCATTGTTTACTCCAAACAGTCAGCATGCTTTTGTTTTTTTCTTTTGATTTTTGCAAGTTTTTTAGCCAGCAAACATACTCATTCCCTAACATTAACACTATTTAATTCCTATACCTTAAACCAGATGGCAGATCTGAAAACACTCCTATCATGCAGTCACAAAAAACAGTCACAGCTGTTTCTTATTTTCTTTTTTTTTTTCTTTTTTAGGTTTCCACAAAATGTGCTCTCTTTGTTCAGATATCATAGAAACATCTCAGTTGTAATCACGGGACGTTTGGAGCTATAGTCAGGTAAAATAAACTCTACAGGTGAACTTCTGGGCAAAAGCTGGTAAGTAAATGTTGATTTTGAATGTTTTTTGTCAAAGTACTATTTTTAAAGTAAAACTTTTTTTTTCTTTACATATTAGCATGGGTGAGTCCCTGTGCAAAGATGTATAAGACCCTCTTTCTGCAGCAATGCAAGACCTACAGACCAAAAAAGAGACAGACCACAAACTATGCACCTATCATGGTCTGTCTCCAGAATTACACCCCCTGAGCTATTTTGAGTAATATTATGTGTGTTTGTGGGTATTTTATGTCGATTTCGTTTTTTGTAGCTGTTTTGCACCTCTGTCTACAATCCATCTATGCTTTTTCTCCAACTTACAAAATTCTGGGTCACGGGGTGAAAGACGTCTTACACCATGGACAGGACGGCAATTTATCATCTATTTCTTATTACTTTTTTATTACTTTGTTTTACTCTGTAGCCTGTGTTTCTTGTAGTTTTTGCTTCTTCTTGTGGTCCTTCTGCAACTCATTTCACTTCCTTTTTGTGTCTTTGCTATCGTTTTGTTGTCATTTTTCATTTCATTTTGATTGATTTCTGTCTCCTGCTGCTTTGTAATGCAGTACACTTTCTCTGATAAGCCCATTAAACATTTCATTTTAATACATGATAGCTGGTCCTGAGTCACAACCTAATAAATTGCTGCTGATTTTTTGTTTTGTTTTGTAGCACCAGACTTATTCATTGAAATCTATTATTATTCCTTTCCCTCCTCCCAGAAACAGACCATGTGTCACTTGTGTGTGAGGATAGTTTACCGGAGAGACACTGGCCATGTATTTTTTTTAGCACCCAAGCAGGAAGTGAGAAAGTTTTTGTGTGCATGCTGGGTGAGCAGATGTCACTAAAATCAATAAACCAGCAAGTGCCGACTTCTTTTCTGTGTTTTACAGTACATCCGTAATTTCAAATCATTCTTCAGTTCAATAAGTAATCACTAGCTTATTATAAGCTTACTTATTCACTGAAGACTGAAGGATTGGTGACTCAAAGGCACGTGCAGTTCTCATAATAGCATGGATACGTCAGAAATATGTGCTTGCCAAACAGAATAAATAAATACAGTAGTCAGGTGGCTAGATGATAAATCAATAGAACTTTAAACCCATGACGTTCACTTTGCAAGTTTACTGACAATTTAATAATGGAAATATTCCAACAAAAAGAACATGCTGGAACAATAATTTGCTTATTAGGTCCAGCTGTCCTTCCCTACTACAAGAAAAGACAAACTCAAGTGAAATAGAAGTGTTGCAATTCCAGGCACTGATGACAGAGAGCCATCATTCCATTTCCTGAGATCATTTTTTCTCCACAGAACTGAACTTTTCTTGCACTGAAACAACCCAGAAAATATCTTATTCCCTGGACAGTTTCTAATGTGCTGAACTGTAGACTGGTCTGAGACACAGCCAAGGTTTCTACTGGTGCTGTTTCTTTCTTTGTCTGTTCAGTCATGAAGACTAATGTTACAGCGCTGCACAGTTCCTTCGCTGACTGTTCCCACTGCTGTATCAAGGAAATGTGCACCAGTCCTTTTGTGTGCGAAGCACCAAACATGCACCAGATGTTTACATTGCCAAATGCGGAAACATTTGTTTATTGTTTGCATTTCTGTTGCGCTTCTCTGATATGTGAGTATGTAGAAGTGGCATAGATTGCTACCTGCAACATTATTTTGCAGAGATGCTGTCCATTGAAAATCTTTCACAATGAGCTACAGTGCATTTTAAAAGTAGCCACTGATGCACAAAAAGGATAAAAAACGGTGGTGTGGTATGCTAGGATCATAATATACCAGCAGCAGCCTGCAGTGTGGCACACACATGAAGTAAGAATGGAATGTCGTCTCACTTTAAGCGTGCATCAAAAAGGGGGAATTTAAAACATCTAGAAAGTAAGCTAAACAATAGACTAAACAGAAAAAATATAAGAATAACAAATCAAGGAAAAGCTCAAATCACTGCATTTGTATATCTACTGATATCCTATAAACATAGCACACATATAGGTATCATAGTTGCAGTACAACATCAAGTTATTTAAAGCCAGAAAGGCTTGGCATAAGACCCCAAAGGCAAACCCTCTTGACATTGTTGTGTCTTCACTTATAAGCTGATGCAGGACATGACACCACAGACTGAATGTGGACAGTTGTGAAGGATGTACACTAGTTCTTTAAGTAGGAGGGCAAGATATAAAATTCAAAAATGTACTAAAATATTATGAACATCACCATTATTAGTAGTAATAATATATGCTTTTCTTTACTGTGCCACCAATTTAAAGCATTGTAGGATAGTTTAGACTTTTACACATATACATACTTGAATGCATGTTCTTTACATTTTCACTTTATGTCTGTGAAGGTTCTCAGTCATCCAGGTCATCGTAGTCAAAGGAGCTTGCAAAGAAAAGCGTCTGGACTTCTTTAAGTTGCTTGAAGACGTTTCACCTCTCATCCGAGAAGCTTCTTCAGTTCTAAGGTCAAATGGTGGAGAGTCCCAGATATAAACCTAGTGGGAGTGACCCCCCACAGAGGGACAAAAGGACCCCCTGATGATCCTTTAATCGCCTGAGCCAAGGTGGGAAACTGGGCGTGGGTCCCAATCAGCCAGAGTTTCGGGTGTGTTCATTGTGAAACCTGGCCCCACCTTATCATGCGAATTCCTGAGGTCAGATGGCCCAGGATGTGAGTGGGCGTTAAGGCGTCTGGGAAGGGATCTCAAAACTGGATTATAGATGGCAGAGAGTTGGTGTCGTAAACCCCTTTAGTTTAAAACCACTTTAGTTTAAAACCTAAGTATCTAAAAGAAAAAAATAATAATAATGTTTTTTCTGTTTCCCACTTTACATGGTCTGAAACAAAAAAGGAAATAAAGAACTAAGAAATAACCAAATCTGCTCATTTGCGGTTTGTCACATTTAATTCAGTATAAACAGAATTTTATGGAGCAGCAATAAGGTGATAATGAATGGAGTTTAATTAATGGAATATGTAGCACCGTTAATGCATTACTTTATGGTTGATATATGAGTCTGCGTGTGTATAAATATAAATACACATACGTGTGTGTGAGTAAGTGAGAGAGTGGGGCAGCCATAAGACCCGTCTCTCTCGCTCTCTTTCTCTCGCACTCTCTCTGCCCCCCCCCCCCCCTCTCTCTCTCTCTCTCTTTCGCGCGCTTCGCTTTCTCTCCCGTTTTAGTCAAGGACAGTTTCGCTTGGCACGGAGGCACTAAACCGCTCCACATCCACTCTGTCGGTGTGCGCTCGTTCTCTTGCCTATACTGCCTACTACGGGATACTTGTGATTGGTTCACCCCCTCCTCTCCTCCCTCCCTCCCCTGTGATTGTATGTAAATCCGGTCAGGACTGAGCCAGTAGGTGAGGTTGGGGCTGGTGGCTCCTACCTCAGTGGCGCACACGAGACCCGAAAGCGGCCGAGGTGAGATCGCTGCGCCGTCGGAGCTGTCCACTCTGTCGTGGTGCTGAACTCTACACCCTCCTCTCGCCTTCTCCTTCCTCCGTCGGCTCTACTGTACTTGGTGTTATTTTGGGAAAGGATTAACAATCTGCCCTTTGGCTGCTTAGAGGTGCAAACTTCTACGGAGCATAGCTCTCTGCCCACATCGGAAATTACCCCCAGACCGTCCGTGGATTTGACCCGACCTCGAGATTATCATTAATTGGTCCTTACTTTGTTGAGAAGTGTTGCTTAAATCCGTTCACCGCAACTGTTGTTCGGATTACCCTCCTGGATGGTTAACGTCTGGATTCACAGGTAAGAAAATGTGTGTTTGTGTGTTTTATATGCTGTTGTGGACTAATTGTTAAAGCCCATCCGATCTGAGCGCCTTCCCGAGGAAGTCCTCATTCATCTCTGTGTGACTCGCTATCAGACACACAGCTTAACCCCCATCATCGGTGAGGCGCCACAACTCTTTTCTAATAATCCACCGGGTCAGTCTCCCCGACTCAGAAAATATCTCTCAATCTACTGCCTTAAGCTTTTACCATTTTCAATTTACTTTCAGCCAGGTCCCGGAGACTCAAATCAGCTGATATCCGGATATCTGAAGTTGAGATTATAGTTGCTGTTATGCTGTCAGGGTGAGAGCACTGAAGCACAAACATTCCCCATTGTAACACAATCAATGTTTCTGAAACGATTGCAGGCACGCCGCCTTGCCCAGAGCTTTTAATTTATCCGCGTAGTACTTAGCGTGTTATTTTTTTCCCCCTTGGCACGCTAATCCTTGAGTGACACCGTTAGCAGCGAAGGGATTATACTTTTGTTTTTCATCCTCTGCTTTGCGCCTGACTCATTTGGCAGTACTATATTACGGGCTCTGCCGGGGATGGCCGTTAACTGTGTTGTCTGTCGATTTGCGAAAGAAAATATTTGGGGGTCATTGTTTTAATCTCTGCTGCGGTGCATCAGACGGACTTAAAAGTAGCCCAGCAGAAAACCAGATTAAGTTCTTCAATCGATACGACTTAGATTTTACATGTTAAATCCACTACACGAGGTTACTGTTGCAGGACGTGGGAGCGTCATCATTATTTTTTTGTTTTTTGTGTGGAAAAGTAGGACTCGTGCACATTAATATACAACAGAATTTGTCATGTTTCAAATTAATTTAATAATATATTCTGTGGATAAAAGCACATTCTTTTGAAGTTCATGTTTCAGATGACAATATAATTGGAAATCTTACAGGTTTACTTATGTTTTAAACACATTTATGCATCATCAGTCGACACTTTAATAAGAGTTTTAGTTTTAGTGTTTTTTTCTTAGTGTTTTCTTGCCTTTAAATGATCCAAATACCTCTATCTGCACAGATCATACAAAAACTAGGCTAACTCTTCAATTTTTACCTTTATTATTCTTTTCTTTTTTGATTTGTGGACAAGACTGAATCCTGATTCACCCAGTGACAACTTTACTTGGTTACAGTAAGTGCAGTATGCACATCAAAGGGACAAGACAGAGGATGTCTTCATAAATACTTTACATTCTTGGTGTTTGGTCCTTCCCACACAATGTTGACATACTTTGTAATTCATAAGGTGCACAGATGATGCCAATCCCAGCACATTCCTTGACTAATTGCACCATCAAGTAAAAATCTTGTGTAGAAAGTACAAATGCTACAGAAGCCATGCAGTTTGAACGTTCAGCCATCTGCAGGCCTCTACGATCAAACTTCAAACACTCCATTCCCGCAATGCATCCACTTTATCTTTCGAAGCTCTTTGAAACCGCAAGATAGAATCTATTTCCAATGGTGCATTAGATGGATCTGTGAATCTGGTTTTCAAGGCTGCACTCACTAATTGATTCTCCACTTGAATACAAGCCAGGAACCAAGTAATGTATCATTTATGTAAGTTATATATTATATATACTGTGCAGAATGAAGTGAGGATATTTGATAAACCAGTCTTAATAAATAAGAGTCAGCTGTAGAGGGAAGCGGATAGTGAGATAAGACAATGCTCATTTTTAGAATGACTCTGTAGACTTTGTGCACTGAATGATGCCAATAATATCAGTGCACAATAATGTTCAAGATGACAAAGCTAAATAGCCGTATAAAACATTCTTTTTCTCCACCACACTAAGACCAGAAAAGTCTTTCTATTTCTTCTTTGGACTCCAATTAAGCCATTTAACAAAAGATATACTGTAGGTGGCAGCTGAGCAGGTATAGTGTTAATGGAGCTGCTCTGCTTTTCATTAAAACGACTTTCTTTTGGGCACAGTAGGGAGGCAAAGGCTTTTGAGTCAATAATGCTTTTGACTAGAAGGAAGAATAAAATGCTAGGAAACTGATCAAGGCATTTCAGCTTTGAGAGGAAAAGCACACAATCTGAAGGTGTGAGCACCCACTGATGGTGGCTAGTTGCAGGGGGCAGATTTGGGGTGATATGACAATAAAGCTGTATGTTGGGAAGGAAAATTGCGCTGCCACTGAAAATGGTACCATTTTAGAGTTTTCACCGTGATCTCAGGTGTCCAGGCGTCGCAGCAGGTTCAAAAATCTTTAGCAATTATCCTCTGAGATGTCTTTATGGGCTATTTTAGAGAGGTAAATGGTCTTTGAAAGCAGATTTTATTCTGAGAGAAGTACTCTTGTGTCTTTCTGTGCACATGTCAGATACAACTGTTCATGCTGCAGCCAGGTCAGTTCGAGTAGGTTTTCCCATTAAACCAATAATGGTCTGCTCTGGCCTCTTTTGAAAACTGTACAAGACCACTGATCAAATGTGGGGGATAAAAACTGTAACACTACCAGTTTCCCGTGTTGAGGTTTCTAACATGTGACCTGAGCATGTGTCACAAGACAACATACTTGCTGTGCCGGTAAAGCTGCTTTAATGGGTTTATACAGTGAACGATGTGTTCGAGTCCCTTGCAGATGGAGGTGTACACACAACCTTTCAACTCTCAGAATTTAACACCATGCTTGATAAACACTTTTTCAAAGCTCCGTTTGATATCTAAAAGGTCTGTTCACCCAAAAGACATCAAAAGAAATGTTCTTGGTATCCAGTCACGCAGATTGTTTTCTTTGCTTTTGAAAAGGTTTAAGAGATAAATGCCTCTTAAACTTCTGCCTCTGCCCAAATATAATGAATATAAATAAATATGAATGTATCTGTGCTAGTTTGAGCCCATTCTATAACTCTTATATGGACTGTTTCTGGTTTTTGGCAGAAACTGGTTCATCTAAAGGGCAGAACATTATTCTTAGAAGTACATGTTTATGTTGATTTAAAGGGGAGCTTTTACGCTTTACCAAGTGAAGCCAAAAGCTGCTCTAAACGCTGCCTCGCAGACAGTTTCTTCTGCTCTTGGTCCTGTATGGTGTCAATTTGAGAGGATATCCCTAAACGGTCAGCTCTTTCTGTAAGCACAGAAGCCCCGCCCACCTGCTGTTCACATCTCATGTTTACGAGGGGCAGCCAATAAAAATAAAAATGAGCTAGTCTGAGATAAAGAGCGAACTGACAGGGATCTTGAACCGTGAATCTAGCAACACTACCTAAACAGAGTTGAAGAATAAAATTAAGGAGCTTAAAATGAGAATAAAAGATCCCCTTTAAACATTTTAGTTCCATAAGCTTTGCAAAATAACTCTAATTCACCTTGGGCAAACAGAAATGAATCAGTGGAGCTAAAGTAAATGAGAAAATATATTTTAGAATTAGCTGAACCAGATAAAGAAAGTTCAGTGCTCAAGATATACTCTCATACTTTTTTGTTTTTACAACCATTTGAAGAAATGTTTTGACTGTGGAACCAAATTTATGGTTGACTAAATTAATTTAGTCAACCATAAAGTCGGGAGGTGAGGGAAAACATGAAGCAGATGTTTTTCAAAGCTTAAAAATGTACCTGCTAACACAAATCAGCAGATTTCTTAGCTAATTTGTTCATCTGATCCTTGGCTTTCCATCTAATATACAAAGCAACATTTTGCCTGTCACTATCAGTGCATCTTCACTCCTGAAATGGCAGCCACATTGTGACAACAAGACTAGGAAGTCACTGCAAACAGCTGTTGATGGCCAAGAAATGTCTCTAGCACATCCTGTGCAACACCAAAAATTCATTTAGTTTTTCAGTATTTGCAGAGTTATTTTAGTATAGCCAGATAGTTAGCGAGGTTTAGCAATACTAGCAGATGCAATTTTGAACTTTGAAAAGAGCTAGCAGCTTCTTCCTGCCTGCCAAGCTCAATGTTTACAGTGCAGACATAATAGTGGCATCAGTCTTCAAATTTCACTCTTGGCAAGAAAATAAGCACAATCCCAAAATATCTCTATTCCTTCAGTTTGAATTCTGTTATTTGTTGAAAGATGCCACCTGTACTGACTGAATTTATCAGCAACAGACTGTTCCTAAGTAATGCCTGGTTTCACAGTCATAATGACACTGTGTATATTCTGAATCAGAATCAGAATACTTTATTGATCCCTGGGGGAAATTATTTTTTGTTACAGTGCTCCATTTTAAACCAACATTAAGACAAGACAGACAATACACTAACTAAGAATAGTACAATATATACATATATATACATACATACATACATACATACATACATACATACATAAGTCACTCATAAATAAATAGTTGGAAAAGAAACATGTGTAGTTGTAGCAGCAAACAGTGTGTTAAGTGGATGCGTTGTACAGGGAGATGGCCACAGGCAGGAATGATTTCCTGTGTCGTTCAGTGGTGCTTTTCGGTAATCTCAGTCTCTCACTGAACGTGCTCCTGTGACTGACCAGCATGTCATGGAGTGGGTGGGAGGTGTTATCCAACATTGTCTTTATCTTGGACAGCATCCGCCTCTCCGACACCACCTTGAGGGAGTCCAGCTCCATCCCCACAACATTGCTGGCCTTACGGATTAGTTTATTAAGTCTGTTGGCATCTGCGACCCTCAGCCTGCTCCCCCAGCATGCAACAGCATAGAGGATCGCACTGGCCACCACAGACTCATAGAAAATCCTCAGCATTTTCTGGCAGATGTTGAAGGACCTCAGTCGCCTCAAAAAATAGAGACGACTCTGGCCCTTCCTGTAAAGTGCTGTGGTGTTTTTAGCCCAGTCCAGTTTATTGTCAATGTGTACTCCAAGGTATTTATAGTCCTCCACAATGTCAACACTGACCCCCTGAATTGAAACAGGGGTGAAGTGTTTCCTGGTCTTCCTGAAGTCCACGATCAGTTCCTTGGTCTTTGCCACGTTGAGCTGCAGATGATTCTGCTCACACCACGTGACAAAGGAGTCGACCACAGCCCGGTACTCTGTCTCATCATCCCTGCTGATGCATCCAACCACCGCAGAGTCATCAGAAAACTTCTGAAGATGGCATGTCTCTGTGCAGTGGCTGAAGTCTGTGGTGTAGAGGGTGAAGAGGAAGGGGGAGAGGACAGTCCCATGTGGTGCCCCTGTGTTGCTGATCACCTTGTCAGACACACACTGTGGGAGACGTACATATTGTGGTCTTCCTGTCAGGTAATCAACAATCCAGGACACCAGAGAAGCATCCACCTGCATCGCTGCTAACTTATCACCCAGGAGGGTCGGCCTGATGGTGTTGAAAGCACTGGAAAAGTCAAAAAACATGACCCTCACAGTGCTCGCCAGCTGGTCCAGATGGGTGTAGACACGATTGAGCAGGTAGATGATGGCGTCCTCTGTTCCGAGACGAGGCTGATAAGCGAACTGAAGGGGATCCAGGTGTGGTCTTACTATGGGTCGCAGCTGGTCCAGGATGAGCCTTTCCAGGGTCTTCATGATGTGGGAGGTCAATGCCACGGGCCTGTAATCCTGGGGGCCACTGGGACGTGGCGTCTTTGGTACAGGGACGAGGCATGATGTCTTCCACATCACCGGGACCCTCTGCAGACTCAGACTCAGCATAAACAGTTTATGAAAGACTCCACACAGCTGGGGGGCACAGGTCTTGAGGACAAGGGGACTCACTCCGTCTGGTCCAGCAGACTTGCCTGAGTGAAGTCTCCTCATTTGCATCTCAACCTGGTATTGAGTGAAGGTGATGGGTGGGGGAGGGGTGTCAGGAATCTCACAGGAGGCAACAGCGCCATGTGAAGAGAGAGGCTGGCACAGTGGTGTGGCTCTGGATTCCAGGCTGACTGCAGGTGAGGTTGTGGGGGTAGGAGCAGACACTGTGGTGTCGAATCTATTGAAAAACAGATTCAACTCATTGGCTCTATTCTCACCTCCCTCAGTTCCCCTGCTGTTGGTTGGCCTGAATCCAGTGATGGTCTTCATGCCCCTCCACACCTCTCTCATGCTGTTCTGCTGGAGTTTCCACTCCAGCTTCCTCCTGTAATTGTCCTTAGCCTCTCTGATCTTGTCCTTTAGTAACACCTGGATCTTCCTCACCTCCTCTTTGTTGCCCCCTCTGAAAGCCCTCTTCTTGTTGTTGAGGAGGGCTTTGATGTCCTTAGTCACCCACGGCTTGTTATTTGGGTAACAATGAACAGTCTGAGCTGGAACAATGGAGTCGGTGCAGAAAGTTATGTAGTCTGTGATACACTCAGTAAGCCCATTGATGTCCTCGGCGTGAGGCTCACAGAGTGTTTCCCAGTCGGTCACCTCGAAACAGCCCTGTAGTTCTGCTAAGGCCTCCTCTGACCACCTCCTGACAGTCCTGGTGGTCACAGGTTCCCTCCTCACAATTGGCACATAGCGGGGGGTGAGGTGAATCAGGTTATGATCTGACCTACCAAGTGGGGGGAGGGAGGAGGAGCTGTATGCATCCTTGACGTTAGCATACAGTAAGTCTAAAGTTTTCTCTCCCCTGGTGGGACAGTCCACATATTGTTTGAATGTTGGTAGTGTATTGTCCAGTGATACATGGTTGAAGTCACCCGAGATCACAATAAAGGCACTCGGGTGCTGAGTCTGTAGCCGAGCTATGGCAGAGTGGATAGTGTCACATGCAGCTGTGGGGTTAGCAGAGGGGGGTACATAAACAGCCACCAAGATGACGTGAGAGAATTCCCTGGGTAAATAATACGGCCTGAGTCCAACAGCACACAGTTCAGTGTCCGGGCAACAAATCCTTTCTTTGATTGTTATGTTGGCAGGGTTACACCACCGGTTGTTAACTAAAACAGCAAGCCCACCTCCTTTACGCTTACCGCTAGCGATGCTGTCCCTGTCCGCCCGAACAGTGTGGAAGCCTTCCACGGAAGCATTCTCATCGGGAATGTCCTGGTGCATCCATGATTCGGTGAAACACATCAGGCTACACTCTCGGTATTCCCTCTGACTCCGTACCAGTGCTGAGAGCTCGTCGATTTTAATTGCCAACGATCGCACATTACCCATCACGATAGACGGCAGACACGGTTTAAACCTCCTCCTCGCTTCGAGCCTCCGCTGTCTCACCGTCACCTTTTCTCTTCTCTTCTGTCCTTGACCTCTGCATCCCCGATGTGTTTTCCTCCAAATTTCAGCTGGTACTTCTGCGGGCCTGGCCAGCGAACCGGCCGGCATCAGGGCGATCAGCTGATCTCTGGAGTAAACAGTCCGTGCGTGTAGGAGATGTGCCGCGGTCCCGTTCCTTGATAAAAGTAACAGTTCCACGGCCACCAGAAGAACAAAAACTCTCTCAATCCACATGATTGAGTAAGAGATAGAAAACGGAGGAAAATACAAGTCAGGAAAAAAAAGAATACGTAGAAAAAAAAAAGCTAAACTAAGAGAAAAGCAGGAGCGAATGTAACAGGCTGCACGCTGGTTGGCGCATGCGCACTAAAGATTCTCACCTGAGAGTTACCCTTTACGGGCACGGTGACTCCACTGGAGCAGTTTGGAGAGTAAAAGCACTTTTAAATTGGGTGTTAATAGGGTGTTTATTTCCAGAAATCACCTTTAGTAGTTTTTCCCTTGTTAGTCTGGGTTTGACCAGCAGTATGGGTATTGTCTGCCTACCTGTTTTTAACAATCATAATGTGGGCTATTTTAAATACAAGGGGCGGCAGTTGAGAAAAAACTGACTAAAGATGGTGAAAAAAACTGAGATTAAATCTACATTTCAAGTGTTTTCAGTGTATATTTTCATATAAAAATTGTTTGTTTTTATGTTTCATGACTTAATAGCCCAACCCATCTCAACAATGACACTTGTAACACTGCTCCCCCCCCTTTTCCATCTCTTTTCTTCCCACTCTGAGCTAAGCTTTAACCGCTGCCAACTCCCATCTGTGTCTCTGTGTCTGTCTTTGTTGTTCCCCTCTTTAATACGTGGAATCTTTATTGTGCAGAAGACCCACACAGACTGACGTATGTTATTCTGCTAACATGTTTAGGAGACGCAACCTGCTCCTGACATTCTTTTCTCCTGGCAAGCAGCGGTTTGTTTGATGATGTGAAAAATATTTTTTCCCCCTCCGTTGTGCACGTTGCCTCTCTCTTTTATAGGACTTCACCATTGCATGAAAAGATACAAACAAATAGAAAACCTATTATTATCACATGTAGCTTTTACAGATGAAAACGGCTATAATGTAATTTTGATTACTATTTGCATTTAGCTTGCTGTAATGATGTGAGAGGATCCCTGCTCTGTGTGCAGTGAAATCAAGCTGGCAGCATTTCCACTGGATCATTTTTCTTTTTCCTTGCTTCGAAGATCAATATAAGCTAACAGTATGAGGCCGTGTCTCCTGACTTTTCAAACAGCTCTAGATTTCTGAAGCATGACCTCCTACATTCCATGTCTTGATTGAACTCCAAGTGGATTGTTAAATTGTTATTGTCATAACCTATTTCATGCAGTATGGCAGAACAAGGGTTCCGTGACTACTTTTAAGGCCAAGGCTTGGGGATATATTGAGAAGGCTCTTTGCAGATGGCCAGACCATAACAGAAGTAGAACAAACCTTCAAGGCAAAGGCCAACAGGCTGTAGGTTTCGGCTCTAATCCCGTCGAGCACAGTGATGACAAGTGTGGTTTGAGGCATTGTAAAATACTGTATGTTTCAGTGGGTCTGTTAGGAACCTGGCGGCTTTGGTCAAAGCCAGAGACATAACAGTCTGTCTCTGAAATAATAATGCTGTTGTTTGCTGGTTGTTGGAAGCATCTGATGCTCTGGGAGTAAGGGTGGTCTGGCCATGCGTTGCATTTTAATGATATCACAAGTCACAGTTCGCTGTTCGCTGCTTCTGTGGCCAAGTGTGAGAACATTGTTCAGGGCACAGTACAGTAGATCAGATCGGTCTGATTATGTAATGATTATTAACAATGGGAGAGCCATGTGCCTCTGCCAGGCAGTTTTTCCTGCAGTCTTGTAGTGGCAGCCTGTACTTCCTGACATTTGAAATGGTCTATAAATTAAAGAGCTATAAAAGAAAAGTCAAGGTCTTTGTTGCCTCTGTCTCATATGGAAAGACTCCCAAGACCATAAATGATTGTGATGTCAGCCATATAAGGTTGAAATCTTTGTCAAATCTTTCTCAGGAGTTGCTGCGTTGGGAGTATTTTTGTTGTGCTTCCTGGTGCTCTTGATTGTTAATAACTGTGGTTTTTGGATTAATTGGAAGGTACAACTGAAGCTAATAGTACACACTACACTGTTTATAATTCTCAGATGCTGTGCCAAACTCAACAGAAAGCCTGTGCAAAACATATATTAGAATCCCCTTCATTTTAGCTTTGGGTGGTTTTTTTCAGTGCTGCGATGAATAATGGACACACACTCTGTGGATGAATTAGTTCAAATTTTCATATAGTATAAACTGGCAGTCTGGGACTGGTCACAGTGTGCTATCTGGCATTTCTTAAAGGACTGGCTGTGTGGATCAAAGACACACGATATACTCTGAGAAATTCTCAAGCTTCTTTAGCAGGAACCAAGAATAGAGTCTTTCGATTCCCCTTCAAATGTCACCAAGTCCTGTTTTTTTTACATAAAATTATTTTTGTAGGGTTTTATTATCTTTTTTAATTACTATAATTTCTTAATTCATACATCTTGAGAGAGTGAAACTCCAAAAACTTGAAGTGCATTTCTTATCACTTGGAGTTTATGTTTGAGCTTCAGTTTTTTTTTTTTAATTTTATGATAGAAATTGAAATTGTCACGGAAAGAAGGATTATGTGGTGGAAGACACTGGGCTTACTCCACTGCAATCCTTTGCTTTGTTTTTGGGACTTCCACGTTCGGAGCTACACAAACGTCCCGCTTCTTCGTCCCAGCCCGGCCCACCGAAAGACTTTCGGTCCGGTCTGCAGGAGGATTTGCAGTCTGGCTTACCTCCCTCTTCCCAGAGTGAGCGACGCTCACGCAGCCGTCGCTCCGCTTCCTCTGGACAATCAGTGGTGAGCAACAAAGACTGTTTTTCTCATGCTCCCCCTGAACTCATGAATTTAACAAACAATAAATCCACACCTAAGACCCTGAAGGCTACCTGCCATGCAAGTGAATCTAAATCTGCTAACTTAGAGGTAGTTGAGTCTGTGTTTGTTAACCCTGTAAACTCCTTCTCTGAGGATTTAAGAACCAGTTTTCATTCTGCACAATCTGAACCCCGTGTTAAAATGACTAAGACCACTTTACTTGAATCTGGGGAGAGAAATTTTCGGACTGCTGTGAAATTTCCGGAGGCTGCAAGTTCTGTTTTCAAATCAGCTGAAAGGGAGGTGGTTAATGTTTCTAAGCCAGCTTTTCAGCCATGTACTTTTCAGCAAGGGCACAGGCAGTTGGTAGGGACGGAGATTGCAGGCTGTAACTTAGGCTCTCTAAAGGAAGAGGCTGTCTGCTCCCCAAGGACATTTAAGGACTCTAGTTGCCCCTCTCTACAATCTATTGAGACTGTGGCTCCTCCTAGGGACTGTTCTGTATCCCTGTTGGATGTGTGTGAGGTTGCCCACTCTGCAAAGACTATATGCCCAGACCCAGTTGGCAATATTGTGCATTTTGAGGTCGTTCCTGAGCTTCTCTCTCTCCTCCTGTTCCTGCTCCCAGGGTAGCTCGGGCCCAGCGTTCGCCTCCACCCATTTCAGTTCCTCGGGTGGGAGGGGCTGGTGTTCAGCTGGTGCCAGCACCTGTTCCTGTGTCCGCTGGAGGCTCAGGTGAGCCCGTCCAGCAGTTTTTCTCGTGTTCAGAAGGCTCAGGAGGATTAGCTCAGTCACCTTCACAACCACCGTCACTACAACCTCTATTGCAGTCCCTAGCTCAGTCTCCACCTCCACCACATTCAGCCCCGCTACCCATAGCTCAGTCACTACCACAACCAGACTTACTACAAACTTTGTTACAGTCCATAGCCCAGTCAGTAGCTCAGTTGGTAGAACAATCATTAACTTTGTCATCAGTTCAGTCAGCCACACATCTTCACCCTCAGCCAGGGGTCCCAATTGCCTCTGGCCCTGCATCTGCTCTGGCTGGAGGGCCCAAGGAGCCTGTCCAGCTTCAAGTCTCGTCAGCTGGGGGTTCAGGAGAACCCAGCCAGCCTCATGTCTCGTCAGCTGGAGGGCCCAAGGAGCCCGTCCAGCCTCAAGTCACGTCACTTGGGGTTCGGGAGAACCCAGCCAGCACATCCTCATGTCTGCTGACCTTCCGGGGAAGTCTGTTCAGCCGTCGCCTGCAGCATCGTCGCCTGCAGCATCGTCGCCTGCAGCATCACCACATTCAGGTTCCGCAGCCACCTCGCTGCTGTTAGGTTCCGCAACTGCCTCGCTGCCATCTGGTCCGGCCTCTGGGTCTTCATCCACTGGGTCTTCACCTTCGTCTGGTCCTGCCTCGTCTGGTCCGGCCTCTGGGTCTTCATCCACTGGGTCTTTGCCTTCGTCTGGTCCTGCCTCGTCTGGCCCTGCCTCGCCTTTGCCGGCCACCTTCCAGGCCTTTATTTGAGCATTGAGGGCAGCCTCCTGAGCGAGGCCTTCGGACCTGCTCAGTAGCCGCCGCCACCGGCTGCTCTGTTGCTGCCACTGCTGTCCGCACGGCCGGCCCCCTGAACTGTTTTGGCCCCGTGCGGTCTACCTTCGGGTCGACCCCCTGAACGTTTTTGTGGACTCGTGTTGGGATCCGGTCTAGTTTTGTTTGGATCATTACTGTAATCCTGGACTTCTGATTTCTCGGACTGTTTCTAGGTCTCCAGTGTTTTTGGTTTTTGAACTATTTTCCTGACCTCCCGTGTGTTGAACTGTTTTTCTTGTGTTTATGGACTGTTCTGGACTCTTGCTCCTTGTCTTTTGTTTGGTTTCTGTCCCTCCATCCTGGACCCCCTCCGCCCATCCTGGCCTGGTGCTCTGGTTTTGTTCTGTTTTTTTTTTCGTTTAGGACTGTCGGGAGCCAGCCCTTAGAGAGGCGCTACTGTCACGGTTCTGGGTCAGTTTGACCCAGTATTTTGAGTTGTTATGTTTGGTTTATTTATGTTTCTCTGGTGCTTTGTTGGTTTTTATGATGAATCAGTTATTCTGGTATGTTTCTGCATTATGATTAAGGTTCGGGTTGTATTTTGTTATTATCGCCGGTTTAGTTCAGTGTCTAGTCTGTCTCACTCCGTCAAGTCAGTGTCCTAGGAAAGTCGTGTTTCCTGTTTTACTTTGAAGGTTCATGTTTCTGTCTGTTGTCAGTGTGTTCAGTTTTACTGCTCCCCTGTCTCGTTAGTCTAATTTCTCCCTCCTGTTTTCCATTCCCTGATTACGTCCCTGTGTATTTTAGCCCTGTGTTTGTCCTTGCTCATTGTTGCGTCGTACCATCAGATTATGCCTGTGTGTTTCTGTTCTCAGTATTCAGTGTTCACTTCATGTTTTGTCTTCATGCCAGCAATAAAGCTGAGGTTTTGAGTTGTATTCAGTGTCCAAGTCTCGCATTTGGATCCTCCTCTCCATCCGCCTGCACACAGAGCCCTGACAGAAATTTAAAAAGTTTTGTTTTTTAGTTTCTTCCCTATAAAGTAGAGGGGGCTTTGATTCTTCTTCATCAACAGATAACGTTTGCCTACTTCAGACGAAGTCATAAACATTAAAATATTTACTATTACAAGAAATATAAATGAGGACTATTTGATATTTAGGGAATTACATTTATTTACTTTTTGCCAAACTCCCAGGTCTGTATCATAAATGCCTCCCTAGTATCTGGTTAGATCAGGTTAGACAGCTATAAACTGCTTGCGTAGGCAGACAGCAATGTAAATGCAAATTGCACTGAGGTTGTTCTTCTTGCCTTTAATTCTGTTTGATTAATTTATGATTAATGAAACATATTAAATTAAACTATATATAAATGATGGACGTAGCCTTTGATGTCCACCACCGATTTGTGAAGCTATATATTCAGGTTTTTTTTTTTATGTGTGTGTGTATGTCTGTGTGTGTGTGTGTGTTCCTGTCTAGCTATCTTTGTGAGGACCGAAATCTGCATTCTACTGTACTTGTGAGAACCAACAGTCACTTGTGAGGACACACAAACCCGGTCCTCACAAATTTGAAGTCATTTTTGAGGCTCAAAATGTGGTTTTAGTATCAGGGTTATGTTTAGGTTTAGGGTTAGGCATTCATTTTTGGTTAGGGTAAGGGGCTAGGGAAAGCATTATGTCAATGAAGGTCCTCACTATGATAGCTGAACGGGGTTGTGTGTGTGTGTAAAGTTTGACATTTTTGAGAGACTGCCTCAAGTGGCCATTAGAAGAAATGCAGTATTTAACTCTTTCTCAATGACTTCACTTTTTATCCCTGAGTGCCTGTTGGCAATATGAACGTGGAGAGAGCAAGGACTCATGGGATTGTTAATATTTAAGTTAAAGAAATTAGACAAGTTACTCTGCAATTACTCAACTACTTTTTATACTGAGGATGTTAGTGGAACTACTTGCACAGTCCCACCAACCTTTCTGATAACACTGTTTTATAATAATACATTTTTCTGAGGAAAATAGTTGCAATTTTTTGTTTGCTTGTTTTTGTTTTTTGTTTTAATGTGAAAACACCCAACAATACATTTTAGAAAATATTGAGTGAGCTTAGTTCATTTGTGTCCAGTGTTTTCTGTTTTTGGAATAAGCGAGAGGAAAATTGAAGTGTTTCCCATACATTTGTACTGTATTTTATATCTATGAAAAATCTTTGTGTCTCTATCTGGACAGCAAAATTGCACACCCTGTTTGAGGAAAGGAAAAAAAACAGTTTGAGTGCCTGCAGGATCACTCAGTCAGTCTCAGCGATCACTGGAAGCCCACAGCCCACACAAAACATTTACAGTCCTGCAGAGAACAAAGCAGGCAGCCAAGTAAGAAGCACATGAGAGGCTCATTAGCGTTCCAGTGATTGACCAGCTGAACTCTACTTACCCTCACAACTTCCTTAATGTTTTAACTGCTGTAAATCTGTTCTCCTATGTACCAATATCACACATTTGGCTTCTCTGTGATTCCAACAGGACTCTTTTCATACGCCTAATGCAAAGTAAGACTCATAAGCAGAGTCAAATGAGATGCCAGTGTTCTCAAGGAGGGAATCTACCTGCTATGTTTCTCTTGAATTTTCTCTTGAAGTACCTACTTTCTGAGTGTGAGGATCATTGAAATTCCACATTTGATTTCAAAAGTTTCTCTGCCCAGATTTGGACTGCCTGCCAGGATTTATAGCAGATTAACTTTGAAAGTGATTTAGCTCTCAGGCTCTGCAGTCACTACCAGGGCAGAAAAATAACTTTTTCTCATCCTCTATCTCCATCCTCTCTGGCTCACATGTTCTCACATTCGCTAAATACTCCAAACATGCAAAATATGAATTGCTTGTATGACAGTGACAGTGAAATGATGAGTATAAGTTTAATATTAATAAGAGATTTGGGCGTGGAAATGCATTCACACGCAGGTCTGCAGAGGAATCAACTCATCTCATCGCTTGCACACAGCTCAATGTAAGCATAGCCCGCAAGCATTTCTGACATTCCTCCATCCGTGGTAAACGTGTGGTGCTTGGAGGATTTAGTGAGAAGACACAATACGCCAGCGTAAGTTCAAAGCACAGTGTTATCACAGTTTATGTGTATGGATAATATCTGAATGAAATGGATAACAGCCTCATAAAATGGATGGTGGGTGATGAATTATGTCATCACAACATGCAGCCAACAAATTTACACAAGGATCCATCTCCGTCTTTATCTGTCATCCGGTGGCACAGGAACACACTCCTGTTATCTGCTTGGCATTTGGAGTCATTGCCCTGTCTAATGAGTCGGGGATATCGGACCAGTGGCTTCCTACGGAGTTGAGAAGGAAGGCTGTAGACGGGAAGTTTCTTCTTTGAAGCCGCTTTGAACTTAGTTTGGCAGCGAAATCAGAGGCTTGTAAATGTAGCGACTGAGATTTGATTGATGGAGGGGTTTTGAATGATGATACAAGTCTCTTTGAAGTCTTTTTGTGCTGCAGTTTAATGCATTTAATCTTGCATTTATTCATTTTTGTTCACCCAAGGGCACTGTAACAAATTGAAATGTTATTATCATATACTTGGGCTGCTATACCTAATGTGTTAGTGAATAATTCATATGTATACAAGAAGCAACAAGGGGTAGCTATTCTCACACATGTGCTTTTCTAAACCTAACAGTCGCACATGTGAAAATGCAAATAGTCAGATTGAAATGACCTTTAACCTGCCGGCTCCCTTGTGCAATTTTTTGATTGCGCGTATGTAAGAACAGAACAAGTGTAAAATAAATTCACAGTTAGTGGGTGGATGTCACGGCCTCCTGCATGCTTCATACAGGCAGAGCCATCACCTAAACCAAAGTATTTTCAGTAGAGAAAACATGTGAAGAGCATTCTCCCCTGCTGCGTGCTACTGTACATGTGAAAAAAGGGCAACTTTTGATGTCATGGTTTCTCTATTCACTCGATATTACCGTGTGAAAAGAGAAACCATGTTCACCGCCTAAATTTGTCAGCCTCTTGTTTGGCCCTAAGCAGTGAGTGCAGCTGCTGCTGGAAATTACCAAATCATATAACAGAAAAGTTGTTTTTAGATTAAATTGCTAAAATTCTCTGTAGCAACTAAGAGTAGCATATTTTTTCTGGATTGTTAGTCAGTTAATTTGGGGGGGGGTGGGGGGACTGCTGATTAGCAAAAGCTACAAGAGCACAGAGCTTTTGATCATGTGACCAAATCTTCATCAGGTGTCATGACTGATGTTATGTTTAATTTTTTTTTTTTTTATTCTGTAGGGAATTCTTTTCCACATTGACTCAAGAGTTTAGATTCAAAATCACTTGTTGACCTTGAAAGCAGCACTTGACAAAACAATCTCAGCTGCACTCAGCTAGCTGTTCGGGAGATTTCAACTGTCAGTTTTAATTGTAGGTTGGGAGTTTAATTTCTATTTGGCACCATCATGACTGCCGTAGTGGTGGCTGAGTGCTTTTTCAACCCCGCGTTCCATTCACAAGTCATGCTATCTGGAATTATTAGCAGTTAAGTGCTCAAAACGTAAACATTGTTTGCCAGTTCGATAATTATTCTATCAAGTATATATAGTCAGAGGCTGGTAGTAGACTTCTTGAAGCTAGGTTGAGCTGAGCATGAAATCAGCAGCATGCTTCATAACACACAGTCACACCTGAGAGCTGCCCTGAGTAAGCACAGTTTTTATCTACTACTCACCATCAGCCCAGCGAGCACAAAATGGGAGTTAAGTTCACCTTAGTGGTGGGTAATGAGGTAAGAATATGTCACTCAGTCAGTCATACTCTGTAGTGTTTTTTGCTTTATCTTGTTTTGTCTTTTTCTGTTTTTCTTTCCTTTTTTGTGGTTGAACATATTTAACTGGAAGATTTGTATTAGTAAAAAAATAGACAGCCTTTACAATAACAGGAAAAAAAACGAGGAATGAGAGTGGAATATAAAACAGACTCAACAATATGATACAGAGATGGGCGCGTTACTGTAATCTGATTACTTTTTTCAAGTAACGAGTAAAGTAAGGGATTACTATTGCAAAAACGGTAATTAGATTACCGTTACTTTCCCGTAGGAAAGCTGTGTTACTGCGTTACTAAAACCGTGATTTTTTGCGAGAATGTCTCACGACAGTGACGTAAGCGGGTGCGCCATTAGTGACAACAGCTGTGTGCAGATCAACAATGGATCACATATCGATTGTGGGAGAGAGTATGAGCGTGGAGCGTTTAAAGCGTGGAAGTACTGACCTTACTTTGAGTTTGATTCCATAAAAAGTGACAAAAACATTAGTGTCCATCGTGCGTGGGAAGAAAACTTCTTTTTACAACGAAAAAACCCCTAAACTTCCGAGCAAGCACCGAGTGCGCAACGACGTAATGAGAAATTCACAGAGAAACTCGTGGATTCTTCAACTGACCGCGGCACACCTGCACCAGGGTAAACCTCCGCCTACCGTAGTCCTGCTTTACAGGTGAAAATAGAGCAACAGGACCGCTGAGTCTTTGACTTTATTTATTTTCTGCTGTGTTTTACTTGCATCTA
Source organism: Maylandia zebra (assembly GCF_041146795.1). Taxonomy (NCBI): domain Eukaryota; kingdom Metazoa; phylum Chordata; class Actinopteri; order Cichliformes; family Cichlidae; genus Maylandia; species Maylandia zebra. The sequence goes on along the minus strand of NC_135168.1, from coordinate 16,979,797 downwards.
TTTGAAAGAGTGAGTGTAAACACAAAAAATATTTTATTTTATGTGCTGGAATGTGTAGAAAATAGGTTTAAATGTTAAACTAATTTATTCAAGTCAGAGAATGTTGCATATCATTAAATTTTTGCTTGATGCATAAAGTTAAAAGATTAAAACTGATAAAACAAGTTTAAAAAAAGATACTTTTCCATTTGATTACATTTTATATGATGGATTATGTAGAAAAAGTAGAATTGGGCTGAAAGATCTATCGCTTTAGTACCTATTCAGGTTGTAAATCGTGTTTTTAAAAAGTAACTAAGTAACTAAGTAATTAATTACTTTTGAAAATAAGTAATCAGTAAAGTAACGGGATTACTTTTTTGGGGAAGTAATCAGTAATTAGTTACTGATTACTTTTTTCAAGTAACTTGACCAACACTGATATGATATCTACAAAACAAACAAAAAAAAAACCCCAAACAAGATTTAATAAAGTTCCACGGTCCAATAAACTCTTCCTACTCCTCTTCATCCTGCAGAATTGCAATTGCCTGTTCCTTTGATAACAAGTCCATGAAGTCATTTTGCCAGTTATTCATACTGAAAGAATGTGTTTATGTTATTTGCAGTTCATTAAAATTATCCTTTTAGTTGATAAAAGAAAAATATCAGTGATAAATCCATGTTTGGATCAGTGACATTTTCATATCTACTATATGTCTCTGGTCAAGGTTTGATATCTCTATTGAGAAAACATGGCAGTTTTTCAGTAATATCCATTTAAAGGTGCTTAACTCAAGGATAGTACCACAGCAAATGCCTAAAGGTGTAATCACCTTTGCAACCACTGCACACAGTGTTGATGATGTATGATCAATTTTCTACAGTGTACAGGTTATGTTGTGGTTCCTATCTATTAAAAACAATAATGCTACACCACATTCAGTGGCTTACATGCTACAACTTGCCTTATATTATTGATTTGTTTTCCCTATTATCCATCCATTTACTTAACAAGTTAACCATGCAGGATACACCCTGGACAGGTTGCCAGTCCTGTGAGGGTGCACAGAAAGATAAGCAGCAATTCACATTTATATTCATGTCAGTTAAGAATCACTAATTAGCCTAATATCCATGTCCTTGGACTGTGGAGGGAAGCCAAAGTAGGCTACCAAAAGAACACCCATGCATGCACTGGAAGACCACTCCACCTCTCTACAGCAACATTCGAACCCAGGACCATCTTGCTGTGAGGTGACAATGCTAACTACATTTAAAGGGCATTCAACATATTGTTTTAAGCACATCTTGTTGGTTGTTAGCACCATGCTGTTTGGTAGTGGTCGTATTAGACCCCTTCCAGGTGGGAGGCTGCGTAACAATGTAGTAGAGGCCACTGGATGTCTTAAGCATGGACAGTCAAAATGGAAGACTTCTTTTACTTTAGTTGTGGGTAAGAGCTGAGTGTTTTGCAAATCAAGAGAGAAGGCTGTGCTAATGATATTCTATCCATGACACTTAACTCCAAAATCAAGAAAAAGATTTGTAGCGTATATTGTATATGGAGATTTAACAAATAAATATCTGTCTTCTGCTTCATATTTAAATGTTACAGTTGTTTGAAATGGGCTTGGATGTCCTTTTATAAAAGATTTTCCTTTCTTGCAAAAAAAGGTTATAACAGGCTGATGCACACAACCGAGCCAAATGTGTGAAGATGAAAGCTTTTTGTAAAGATCCTCTAGGTGATGTTAATTAATTGTTGAGTAAGCTGACCCATCCTCTACTCCATCCTGCATTTCTTCACTGTCAGGGTATTTTGACCTCCTGCCAACACATGGTGCGTAATCATGCACATGGTTTCTGTTTGTCATACCTTATATTCAAACTGCAGATCAGTGAGTGATGTGATTAATTTTTGAGTGCATAACTGCATACATTTGCATATTAATATAGAAAACTGCATTTTTGTCAAATTTGTTCAATTCTTCACTGCCTACAGAGCTGATATTAACACCTACAAATTATAAAATGACAATAACACTAACATGAAATGTACACAAATTAGTGCATTAATTAGCTTAATGAATTAGTCCATTAGCATAACTAGTCATATTTAATATATCATGGTGATTACGGCAGCTAAATTACCTCCTATTTGGACGTGATCCAGAATATCTGAGGGATGATTATTAAGGCTGTGCCAGGTTTGGGCCTCAGCCTTTTTTAGATTTGGCTCAACTAGTAGGACTCAATTTAAGCTCCACAAAGAAATCCCCCCTTTCTGAAAATTGCTCCTTAGATAAAATGAAAGAAATAAAGCAGAGGCATGCTTTTCTTTTTTTTCTTTTCTTTTTTTTAAAAAGAGCCCTTTTCAACTATTTTCTCACATTGTGGCTAGTATTTCTTCTCATTATCATGCTGTGAATAGCAAAAACCACCATACAGTTAATGAAGTCCAATGGCATTTTACCCGTTTAAACAGTAGGCTGCTGTCAAAGAGGTGGCTTAAAGGTGAGCTTGGGTTAGTTAATCTGTCATAAAATGCTCTTTCTTCCTGAATCTAAACACAAAGAAAGCCCAGAGGACCTTATTACAACTCCTCAGGTGCCACCGACACATATTTTTCACTCTTTAAGTCTCAGTCAGTCAAAAAAGTGTTAGTGACATCAGCATAACGAAAGGTCACGCATGACCGGCTCTGTGTAGAAACATGAGTTAAATATATTGAATACAAAATTATCTTCCAAATATGGAGATCACAGGGAAATTAGAGGCCGCACACAAACCAGAATCCATGTTAGCTGTCAGCAGATACAGCTGCCAGCACAGCTGGGAATCTGCAGAGGAAGTGCTCTCATAGCAAAAAGACGCTGCATATCCTCTCACCAACACATCTGTCACCATGTCATTTGAGATGAATGGCCAGTGATTACACAATGATGGTTTTGTCAGGAGGTGGCATCTAACCACCTAATTCTGGATAAATGACAAGAGGGTTCTTGTTGCCACATCCTTCTGAGACAAGACAGCATGGATGGGTTGTCAAATCAATAATATATATATTTAAGGAATCTTTTCCAGATATTATTATTCAGATATTTTATATTATTTTTTTATATATATACACACTTGTAAATAGTCCCCTTAGAGCATGAGACAGCACAATGGAATAATAATTTGCCTCACCTGTGCTCAGTGGTTTTTGAGCACTGAGTATGATACACAGCTTGTAACCCTAGACTTGCATGTGGCCAGTTCTACCTTCTAAGTATTACCTTAGAGGCATCAACATTTCTGCAGGAAGGACCAACTTCAAGAAACTTTCCTTACTCTTGGACAGGATCCTCCTTAACACAGTGCTGCTTATTAATATCACAGAAGGCTGATTCGAAAAGATATTCCATTCATATTCATATTTGATTTTATAAACATCTGTTTGTTTTAGTATTTTTCTTCAAGTATAAAAAATGCTCACAGGAAGTATGCTTTATGTTTCCAGGTGCTATAACAGCTTGCAGTAAAAAGAGAAGCAGAGCAGTTATCATGAACAGCAAATCTCACCATGACTTTATAGATAAAAGAGCACAAAAGTACAAAAACTAAAACTTCATCAAGAGAAAGTCAAAGATAAAAAAAAGGCAACAGCATGGGCCAGAAATTTTAAAAGACAAGTGATCTCCGGCATTGCAGTGCCAAATTTCTACAACTGTGATTATGTAGCTCTCCAGGTTCCTGCCAAAAGACTGTGCAAGCAGATCAACACTGCAGTTATGTTTAACTGCACAGCGATAAAAGACTGTGAGCAACTACAAGGACTAAAGATGTAAAATAACCAAAAAAAGTGGAATTTTAGGTCTTTAATGCTGGAAAAAGTAGTTTGGAAAAACGATTCCAGCTTAATATAGATCCAATAAAGAGCATGGGTTTTCATGCTGCATTATGCTGTGTTCTGGGGGGGGGGGGGTCCTCCCCAAGGACATTTTGACCTTCAGACACATAATTTCCCACACTAGCGGATTTTTTCTACCCTTTCAACCTTAGTTAGTAGTGAAAATGTCTTCAAAGGAAAAAACAACGAAAAGCTTACTAACAATTCGAAATATACCAGAATACGTTACAATAAGGTTCTCTGGCATTCTGTATTGCTCTCAAACAATTATGCTCAATTATGCTTGTTTTTTCTGATATTATTATCCTCTCTATGTCAACACACGTACAGACATAATTTGTTCTTCTGTCCTCCTTTGTGTTTGTCTGATTTCAAACATCAGAGTGTTCTGTTTGATATCAGGCTTCTACTTGCTTTAATGTGCATGTGCCACCTGTAGTCCAGCAACATTTACACTGATGTTCGAAACTCCAATTATGTCACACATGTCTGTGTTTTGGGATGATTATTGAGGAATCACGTACATGTCAGCTATGTTATTAAGGCTGATTTGCAACAACAAGAACAAGCAATTTTGGCAAACTACACTACAAACTCACACAGCGCTCTCAGCTTCCTCCTTTAACTTTTGCCTCACTGATAAATGTCATTATGTTTTTTATTTCCTAATGTTGCTGCTTTTGCCATATTTTTGTTATATGTGCTGTAGCCATTGAGGAAGATATTCCTCCTGTGTACCTAGTGAAATCTACACCTGTAGGCTCAGTTGCCTTCTTTAGTTTTCCATAGCACTTTTCTAAAAACGAATAGTAAATATTAATGATAATAATGAAAATAAAATAATAATAATAAAAGAAGCTCTGCTTCTAAATCAAAATCCTAAAACTAGCGTTGAGGAAATCTTAACATCTGTTGATGTCAAAATTGAGTGAAAATGAATCAAACTCGATGTGCATGGTGATGTTCACGGTGATGACCATGCATGAATTGGCTTTATTCTGTCAACGTTTAATTAGCAATATTTGACAATAAATGAACAAAACAAACAAACACTAGGCACTGTCTTGCTGTCTTGGTATGCATAATGAAAGCACCCTTGAAGACTGAATCCTGTGCATGAAATGATAATAAATAGAAGTTAGCGCATGACTGTGGACTTCTAATTCATAGGGGGCTGATAACACTTATGTTTTGCAAAGAAAGTGGAAATTTGTCTAGTGTGGACTCGGTGGAAATTTCAGGAAATACACTGAAAAGGTTGGCCACTGTTCTGGAAATTAATTATAAACAATCCCACATTTATCCGCTCCATAAATGAAACTCCAGCGCAAGCCTCTTATCAGTGTGGTAATTAAAGGCTTTGATTTGCACTGGCTGGAAGTGAACAGAGTCCTGGGATCACTGCTGGAAGTGACCTGAGGATTGTTTAAAGCTTTCGGCAATGTTATCATTTTTGAAAGATTCATATAAAATCAAATCCCGACGCTTTGCCATTGACACATATCTTAGTTTTAATTTATGATTTGGAGCCAGTATACTATACATGCTCAGGTTATAGCATGCAAGCCTATGCTGGGAAATATGAGACTTGTGAAATAAAAACCTTAATATGAAGGCACAAATCTCAACCTTTCCCAATAAAATAAAGGTCAAATGTAATATTTTCATCTTTTTACAGAGGGAAATTACTCTCTTGTTGATTCTGCTGACCAGTTTGTAGTTTCACAGTAGATACCTGGCTGGGACTGAGTACATTGCCCGGGGTGGATCTCAACAATATTTTCTGGAGGGGAGATTTTTGTCCTGTTTCTTCAAAATCCCATTTCTCTAAGTTCGTCTCAGGATATAAACTTATATTCACCAGCCAGCTCCTCTAACCTCTAGGCAAGTGCTGCCCCTTTTTATGAACCCACTTTGCCATTTATTAACTGACTCACTGACTGCAAGTCCTGCAGAAGGAAATATAGTCTGTTTGAGTTGTTAGAATTCGTACCCCCGTATAACCATTAGAAAACCTAAGTGAAAAGCTTGTTTTTGCCCTATGCAAAACATTTTCAGCATGTCCCTTTCAAACCCCAACTGTTTCATTTTCATGCACATGATAAATGCATGGACTACAGAGGCGGCTAACATTTTCTTGATGCACCAAAACAATAACAAAGCAGTCAAATGTAAGAAATTAAAAAAAAAAGATTCATACAGACACCATGCAGGGGCATAGCATGAATACCATATGAGATACCCATTTAGGCATGTATGACATTCAGAATGAGTCCTCTGTTCCTTTGTTGTAGGAAGTCCTCTATCTGAGAGATTGGCAGAGCATTTTCAGTATTTGTAAGGGAAGAACAAGGAATAAACAGAAGCACTACCCTTGGGCAAAGAGTGTTGCCTGTGGTTTTGGACGTGCTTTGAACTTGAAGGAGTCCTTTATCAGTAGACAGTGGTGTTGGGAATGTATGAGTATGAGCATAGAGTATATGAGAAGTGGCACGATAATTCTGCTACATAAGACATGCTTCGGCAATGTGCTTGGGCAGCAAACACACAACAGATGCTCCAGCGTTCTCCAGATATCTCAGAGACAAACTGTAGTGCTCCACTTAAACTGAACTGTACATAGCAATACTGCTGAGCGTGCTTAAAGAGATCTGCTCACAGGGGTCAAGGATGTGTCAGCTGAAGCATATGGTGGAAGAGGGGAGCTGGTGGTCTAGTAGTGTGGGGGATAGAAAATCCGTTTATCTGCTGACTAAAGTTACACTCCAGTGACCTCACTGACAATCTGAATAATTTCAAACAAGTCTCTGGAGGAAATCCTTGGTTTGCCAAGCAAACTGGGAGCATCCAAGTCCCAGTATACAGTATGCAATCAGCTGCAAGCTGAATCAGGCGCAAGTACCTCTGCTGCCATCCAATTTCTCCTCTGTATAGGTGGGTTTTATTTTGACTAGAAATTGCCCTGCTGAAGATAATGATTTTCCTGTGAACATGCACCTCAGGAGCTTAAAATATCAATATGTTTTGGCAAGTCTACTCATCTAGTCTAAAACGTTTTTTGGTGTTTTTGTCTATAATATGCAGCATTTTATATCCTGAAAGCCAAAATATGAAACCCCAATGAGAAAATTCTATTACATCAACAATAATTCTTAGCCAAATTAAAATAAGCCAATATAAGCAGTGGTGATGTATGTGCTTATTCCAATGCAAGCATATTGAGAACATTTGTTTGCATTTGTTTTTCACATTTACAGGATCATTTAGGGAGTGTAATATATGAGCAGGACCCTGCAGACAATACACACATAAAATTTAAAAAAAAAGATCTGCTTTGCATTTTTACACAGAGAAAAGTTAAAGATATTGAATAAAATGTACAGTTTGTAATGAAACTCAATGACATGAGACCTTAATTTGACCTGAAATTACTAAATAAGCCAAACTTCTCCTCTTGAGGTGTTTTTACTGTGAATTATTCTTGTTATATAACATGTTATCTGTGTGGAGAAGAAAGGAGACGCTACAAATTAACTATAAAAAAAAGAATGGGGGTTGAGAAATGTCCAGTTTTCCACTCAATATGCTGCCCCAGTTAAAAAGATGTTTGTTGACCTTGGGATATAACTTTGGGCTATCCTGTCAATTTAAAATAACAGAGTTTTAGAAGTCTATAGAAAGGGGATCCGGTAACTGTGCTTTGCTGTGGGGGGCATTTTGCTGCCATTTGGTCAGCTTGTTCACTTAGAGCCAGTCCTCTGAAAGTGTGGCCCGCCAGCCAATGCAGCCTTCACATATAACAAGAAAAGAATCGAGTGCTGTGAATTTCAGTCATCCATATTTCACGTTTCACTACATACTGTAGCAGTACTTAACAAGGAAGGAAGCATTTCTCATCAATCTCTTCTTTTCTAGCCAGTACAGCACATTTGAATTCTGTACAATTGAAAACAGCCTCAAAACAAAACAAAAAAAGACAAAATAAATTAGCATAACATAAACTATAAACCTGTGGACACATTATAAACTCTAAAAGTGTTTGGTGTGACCCCTGATATTCCAAAAGGAAAACCACCTCATTGAAATCAATGAAAGGGAAACATTATTTCAGGAAATCTTTAAGGCAAATGTTTGAGATCTGCTTAAATATGGGGAAAAAAACTTGTTTCATTATTAACTACAGCATGTTACAGCATTTGGCTGATGGCTAAACATCTGTCCTTTGTTCTGAATATTTTAACATCAGATGACTGAAATCATGCAGAGAGGTGACCGTCTCAGTAGTCATGTATAATGATGGTTTTTACAACTTATTTACAAATACTAAATATTATTTTAATCCTAATCCGTCTCTTAGTCAGTCTTAATTCAGTAAGGCAGGTCTGTACTGCAGTGGTAATAAAATTTCAGATAAATACACAGGTAAAAATAGAACAAAAAATAATTAGAGTTAATCCATATTCATGAATAAGACCATACATTTATTTGTAATTGGTGTCTGTGAATATTTATATTTCCCTAATTTTTCTTCAGGCATATTCTAGTAGTATAGTCTACATATATATGGGGCCACATACAGTACCTGCCTTGTCATTTCTAATTAAAACAGTTTAAATTAATTCAGCTCTATGTGTGTCATATTTGAATATAAATGTGGAATGTTTGCCCCTTCGGCTCAGTCAGTATGGGGCTCTGAGAAGAAGCGATGCCCACCACGCCCGCTGTTAATCTGCTTCCCACCAGCAGAGGCAGCATTGAGCTGTGACAGCACAATAACATTAAAACCACGTCGGTGTAACTGCGCTGCGGTTGTTAGCAAGCGTCAACGTGACGGTGAACTGTCTTCACATGTCCCCAGAAGTTCACCTACTTGTCCTTACTGTCTGTGAGTGCAAGACTAATTCTCTCGGAGTTCTTATCATTGATAAAAACAGCCCGAGGACACTTAAGTTGAACTGAGCTTATATACTTCGCATTACTTGGCAAAGCATTAACTTTAACATTACATTTCCCATGTACAAGGTGTTTGTAGATTTGGCGAGCTTGCCTCTATTGAAATGCTTAATGGTGAGAGCGGTGCAGCAAACACAGCTTGTGGTCTGCCTGTAGAGGTCCACATATGTGGAAATTGTGCAATGCCTTAACACGTAACCAACTCAAACGTATTAAACTTAAATGCATTTGGTGTTTCTTAAAAGATGTTACTGTTGATTGTAATTTAACGAAAAAAATAAATAATTACTTAATGTTTAAGATAGTTCTGTGCGAGCATATAGTACAGTCTTGATTTTTGAACCACACCTCAATTTCGCATATTTTACTTCCAAGGAGCGTGCCTTTCTTGTAATTTCAGAGATATTACCGGTAGCCAAAAAACAGACATATCTTTGCATGATGTGGAGTCTGTGCTTAGAAAATTTGGAATAACTGGAGGATGAAAGTTATTTTAGGCTTTCCAGTCGTTCTGTGTACAGCAGATGAACAGTATCTGAACGTCATGTCCTTAAGAAATAGGAAAACATCAAAGACCTGAAACAGGAGCTGAGAGATGTGTCTGGCACTTAAGTTGATCAATTTACTGTTCACCAAAGCCTCATCAGAAATGGCCTCAATGACCCACTATCCAGTACGTTCTGGAAAGCATCTGATTGGCAGGATTTTAATTTTTCAGCAAGACAATGTTACTAAACACACTGCCATACAGCAAAAGCGTACCTGGATAGAAAAACTCACAGGGGAACACTGTCAGTCAAGTTTGCCTAAGAAAGTTCAGGCTGTGTTGGAGAATAAAGGTAGTCATACCAAATATTGGCTTTCCAGTTAGTTACAAGAAACCATGTTTTTTGCTTTATACTCTATTTGCCTGACTGTTTGCACATGTTTCAATAAATTGCTACACCTGTTTTCCATTTTCCTAGCAAATTATAAAGAAATGAGGGGTGGCTCAAGACTTCTGCTTGCTATTGGATACATGTGGAGCAGGTGCTTTCTTTTTCTAGCATCTTTGAACCTTTAGATATTCAGTACAGGCGATACTCTGGAATTTTCAGAGTTGAAAAATAAATTGATATGAACCTTGAATAGTTCACCCAAAATTCACTTTCTGAAATTTTCTCAAGTGAATGATGAGAAAAGAGATAAAACATCCAGGGTACCCATGTTTTTTCTCTCCTATGGCATTAATGTTGAAGGCAGTTACAGTAAAAGTTATGCTGAACAAAAATGTTGTTTCGGCTTGAAATTATGACACTTGGAGTTTAAAATTCATTTGGTTGCAGTTTTTAACCGATGTGGTTTTCATGTAACGATCCCTGTTTACTTGAAGTTACAAGGCCTCAAAATTACCTGAATTAAAAACTGGCAAATATCAACTCAATGCTTTGTACTTCAAAGGCATGGTAAATATTCATAGTATTAAAGAAATGTTGCATGGCTACATCAAATATACTCATTACTATACAAAAACAAAAAGTTGATTCTGAGTTGATTCAGGTGGCAACTGTTTCAGATTAGATTGATTTTATGATGTGGCCCATTAGTGTCTTTCTGTCTGCTGGCACACTCGTAGTCTGTGTTTTAACATATTAGTGTGGATTTTGTGGTGGAGTGTTTTTTCCTGTTTTCAGTGGATGTGACACGTTGCATTCAAGTCATTTAAATAAATCAAAATGTGATCATGAAAATTCAAAAGCACTTTTGACTTTTTTAAGCATTTGAGCTTTAGCTAGGATTTTATTGAATCCTGTGGTTAAAATTTTCATGATTTAATGACTTTGATATAAAGCAAAAAAAACCAAAAAAACCCCCACGCATGCCCAGCGAAGTAGAAAAATAAGAGTCCAAAAAAGTGTTTTTTTTTCCTTCTTGGATAGAAGAAAAGACATAGCTGTCAAAATGTATCTGCCACAGAAAGAAAGATGAAAAACTTCAATCATAATTTTAAAACTTGGCAGGTTTCAAACACGTTTTGCAAAAAATGGTATTTAAATATTGATATAACAGCAACAGATTTAGATTTTTTTTTTTATCTGCCAGGCATGCTCACACCCTTTTCTGTTGTTTCTTCCACTTGTGTCTGTCATCATTTTGTTCTGTGGCAGCAAAATGGTAAAAATAAACCAAGAGTGCGATTTAAGCTGTATTTTGTAAATTGGATATCTAGCACTTCAAAGATGTTGTCGCCATGAAGCTTAACAACTTCTTAAACATTTTCTTTCTTTAACGTCTTCCTGATTGATTAGCGCCCATGAAAAAATGTTGAATTATCAAGTCTCCTTCTGTTAAAAATATCTTTATATTTAGTGTTGAAATGTCAGGAAGAGTTGCCCCCCTGTCTTTATATGCAATGTGAGAAAAGCAGCCATCACATTGACCTTGAAGCAGTCTCATGCAGTGTTTCAGTGGTTGTTTGGCCACGGTCCATTGACTTAGCATGCATGTTTCTTTCAGCATCGCCCTGTTCCTTATTCATAGATGTTTGCTCCACTCACAATTGGGAGCTGTGCAGTGCAACAGGGGGTTACTGTTTCCCACTTGGAGAGCTCACGGGTAACTGAGGGGAGTTGAAAGGTTCAGAACCTTGCATGCTGTAAGTTTCAAATGGCAAAGGAAAACCAATGAATTGAAAATCCACAGCCTTAAAGCATGTCATGTCAAAAATGCTCACAGCATGTGCACATTCTTAACAGAAACCAAAAGTTATTAAACATCCTGGAGTTCAGGTTTGTGTGCTATTCACTGAATCCAGCTGCTGCTTTAAGACTGTGGTTCCCTGTGAATGTCAGGTTTCCAACAAGGAGCGAACAGATAAATCTGAAGGCTTGGAAACTAAGCCGGAGGAGAAGAGAGCAGAATAGGATTTTTCATCAAAACAAATGTGTATTTATTACCGACATTTATGTAATCTTTGTTTTTTTGTTGCTTTATTGCTTATTACTTTGAATTGCATCTGTGACTATTATTCAAATAAAATGCAACCCACACCCCGCGATTTCACTTAAACTGTTTATGATGCTATTACCTTGTCACACCCACCCCTAAACAAAGCATTAACCAAAAAAAAAAAGAATTATTGTCGGTAGTAAACAGAAGTTATGGGGGAATAATAAACAGCTGTACAATAGTATTTAAAAATTAAAATTGGTGAGTCCTCCTTATCAACCAAGTTCAGTTTGTTTTCTGAACATGGAGGGCTTTCTAGCATCTGGTGAAGTGGCCCTTTGCATTGACTTTATTTGTGGGCGTTAACAGAAAAGGCTTGTGTGCTTTAATGATAAAAACAAGCATTTTTTAAATGTGTATCTCTACATGATATCCTATCTTTCTCTGTGTGCAACAGTCTGTTTTAACTTCTGTCTCCTCTGCCTAGAAAGTTGGCAGTTTGAATACAAAGTTAAAGTTACCATCAGTATGTCTGCTAACAAGGAGCTTTAGTCTGATGTTATTTGCAACTTTCTTTCTGAGTGGTCTTTTTACATGTGAATAAAGGTAACGTCATAGAACAGCCAAGACTTTAAGCAGAGTGAACGGGGTTTTTATCAGAGTTATTTTTTATAAAATCAGGACTTTGGCCTTGAGGAGAATAGGACTGGAAAATGTCTTTAAAGTAAAGGCTGGTTAAAGCCTTGGCTATTCTCTCTGTTGTTGCCCTAGTGAACAGTTGTGTGAACCAAAAGTGACTTCAGAACTGGCACGCACCACACTTCGGTGTAGTTTCAACTTGTCATCCACCTCTTGAATTTTGTAACCAGGCACATGGGGTTAAAGACATATCGGGTCAATCTTTATAGCCACTTCGCTGATATATCAGTACAAGAGCTCAGCAAATCCCAGCTCATACAGAGGGAGATGCTACAACAGCTTGAAAAGATAAAGTGGAGATCTACATTGAGGGATGAAAGATGAAATTGTCCGTGGTTGTTGGTTCAGAGATTTGAGCCTAAAACGTCTCCAAGTGTACAGTATTTCATTATGTTGTTATTCTGGTCCAGACCTTATTTTATGTGGGTTTAGAGAAATCTTAGCAGCTCTGAGAAACATTGAAAAAGAAATTGTAATTAGCAGGGCAAAACAGATGTTAGAAGGAAGCGTTGGCTGTGACTTTTGGTGCAAAAGTATTTTAAACAATCTGCTACAGGGTTTGGTGCCCTTTTGCAAAAGACTGAAAGACTCTTAACTTTTGCATTATGTTGTTCTTTGTGTTCTTTGTTTGTTTTGTAACACGAGCTATACTACAGCTTATATTTCGCTGTCTGACTAAAAACAGTGAGAGAAGAAAGTTGGGGATGGTAACAGTAGATGTTCAGCTATATTGAGAGTTTTGCATTTCTCAAGGGCTTTCTTTAATTATACTGGAGACAAGCTGACAGTAATTAGAAAGCTGTAAATTGAAGACTTATCAGCAATAAGTCAGAATTGGTCCAAGATTACTCATAATAATGGGGAGAGTTTTTGAGTAAAGGTCTTTTGGGGGAAACCATGCATAATGTCAGGAAAATGTATGGCACGCTTTAATAATATATTCCTATTTTCCAGAGTTATGGGTTACCACACATGCATGACAGTTGACAGTAAATTTCAAAATGTGCATTATTAAAATCTAGCCAGTGCCCAGTGTGGTGCAGTCAGTGTGATGCATACATAGAGCCAAGTATCTGTAAGGTGAGCTGTATGGGCGCTTATGGTAACTTGCCCAGTGCATGAATGGCAGAAATCTACTGAATGAGATGGAAAGTGTCTGTGAGCTTGGCAGGGCATGATTCATTGTGTACATAGTGGGAGATAGGTAGACTTCATTTCAAAGTCAATGCCAAAGCTTAGGTGTGCTCTAGGGGATTTAAAACCACATGCCGAAGTTATGATGGCAGCCTCTCGGGCATCCTGGGAAAAAGAATTGAGACTGTTTTTGTCTCTTGTGCTTTCAAGAGAAATAAATAAGACGTGCAGCATTTACTCAAGATTGCATGTTTTCCCTCACATACTAAGACTTACAGTTGTAGATCAGCCCTGCTGTGCCTGGGATATTTGGGGGATTTTGCTAAATTTTCATTGCCATATTTTGAGATTTGTTTATTTTTTTTATTTTTGAAAATGAGCTAAAATTCTTAATTTATTCTTAATTGGGTTTTTTTTTTTCACATAAAACATATTGGTACATACCAAAGATGTTTTAGCCCTCCATCAAAAAAAAAATTATGCCTGCCATTTAGAAAAATTTAGATTTAATTTACTCCAACTTAAATCAGATTTTTGTTTTGTTTTTAAGAAGAAAATGCAGAAACTGTGAGGTGAGGTGATAAAGATGCTTTACCTCGAGCTACATCCAGACAATCATTTTTATGTGCAGCGTTACACCCAGAGGCCCATTTTGAACCAAGACCAACCCACATTAATGTATTGTTGAGTAAGCTGAAAAATTTAGGCACATATAAATTGCACAGTGAAAATTAATGAAATTCATCAGTTTATTATAAAGAATATAATAGGTTTTTAGTAATTTTATCTTTAAACTGATATTAATGATTTATACTTCAAAATTTCTTTGAACTTTCCTTTCTTCAAGGCTCATTTGTTGAGCAGGGCTTATAGGCATATAGGCAGGGAGTAGCCATTTTCCTGCATTGAGGGCATTGTCTTCATCCATCCATCCATCCATCTTCCGCTTATTAAATTGAGGTTCCAGTCATCCCTCTGCAACCATTATTCAATATCCTTTTTTCATTTCTCTAAGGGGTTAGTTTGTTCAACCTTATGGCTGTTTTGGAAGTTCTGCTTTTTTAATTTTAGCACACTGAACGTCTTTGAGTTATAATATTTTCCTCTCTGGTCCTCCTGTCCATTCGTGGGTAAGATACTGAATACTTAGTTACTCTTTCCCCTCAGGCCAGGTATATTAAAGGCTGCATAATTTATTTTTCATTTTCCCCAAAGAATTACAGAGTCTGCGATCTATTTGTATGTGGACAATCCCCCTTTTCTCTCAAGCTCAAGGTTTTCTTACCACCTGGCTCGTTGGCCAGGTCGGTCAGTATTATTCAGATGCCTCCTTTGAGCAAGCTCCAACTACTGTTTGGAGTGGAACTGATGGTGGTAGTCCTTATTCTGTTCTGGAGAGCTGCTGCAGTTTGAAGGGCCAATCTAAGCAGAACCCACAGCAGGTTGAGAACCCCTTCGTGTGCCACTATGTCGAGCTCACCAAAGCTGAACGGATTAAAAGGACATTGCCAACTGCAGGTTGGATGGATGAATGCATGGATGTGTACCCCATTCGTCTGGTACTCACTGGAGGCTGAACTGAACTGGAAGCTGAATATATTGTTCTTATAATTGCATTATTTTGAAATTAATTTAAAAAAGGACACATGTGCTCCCCCACTTGTTTAATAGCTCAGCTGCTGTTATTGTTTATGTGTGAATGGTCAAATCAACGCACTCATTGTAGTGATAGCGGCTTTAAAAGAAAATCTGGTTATTTTAATGAATTATAGGACAACACAGTTTTAAAACTGTCTGGAGCTCCAAGAAAGATTACTGATTATTCACTAGAAGGAGGACTGGAAAGGTGCTTGCTTATGCCGCAGTTGTGACTGATCATAATGAGTTTAATGTCTCTGAGGAACTGTGCTGTATGGTGCAGTTAAACTTCTTAAAACTGTGCATATGTTTTTGTCTCTGACACAGCACTGTGCAAAAGCTGGTCCATTAATAACCCATTTAACACTGGGATACCGGAAAGAAGTTGATTGATTGTGCTAGCAAATATGGTAATCCACCTAGTGTGGCATAAAGACTGTGTTAGCGGAGAAGTGGAGCAGCAGCTGCTGCAGGCAGGGTTCCTACCTGGATCTGGAGAGTTACGACGCACAGAGAATGAATATGAATATGATCGCATTAAAAAAGTGAGTGCGACTATTAATGCCCTATAGCATAAAAGGACCATAATATGTCCGCAGGGGGTTAGTAAGGCTGTTGATCATTACCAACATTTTAACAATTATTTTTCAGGTTCATAGATCTTTTGAATTTCTAGACTCATTGTTCCGAACAAAACCTCCTACTCGATTATCGAGGCACTTTGAATGTCTGTCCCTCACTACTGCACTGACACACACTGAGGTAGAAGACCTGGCACGACATTTCATTTACAGAGGCTTAAGCTTTGTTCACAAGGTAGCCACACTAAAGACCAAGGCTTTAACATACAGGATTATACGAATATGTTGTCTAGAAGTTTTTTGTTTGTAGTTAGACAAGTCTCTGTTTGGGGTGGGAGTGGGGTGGGGGGCAGGTGTATATCAAACCTTGAAAAGAACTGGATTGGTTAGTAGGGGCGCTGGCGATGGGTGTAATTTGTGTAGGAGGATTCAAGGCTGTTTCAGAGTTCGATAAAGAACATTGATCTTTTTTTCTTCTAAAGGCCAATGAAACAAAAAGTCTGAAAAATCTGCCAGAGAATTACAGTATACAACACAGCTGTTGAAAATATTTTTAATTAAATGTGTTTTCCACCAAAAGACCAAGTTCTTTATATCTCCTCCACATGACAAAAAAAAAGTAGGTTTGAAATAAAAGGAAGTAATTTCAAAGCAGAAATCCTGCAGGCATCAGGCAACAGAGGAAGGCTTTTGAAGACATGTAAAGTCACAAAAAGAAAGTTTCAGTATCTCCTCTCTGTCCGGCACATCACAGTGACACACTGCTCTGCTGGTGCAACCTGCTGACCTCCAGTGAAAAGCGCGTGGACCCACAGAGCTGCCACAGCAGCACCATTGTTGTCTGACTTAGTGTCAGCCCCAAAGAACAAGGAAGCGGGGTCACCATCCTGCTGTCACTCATCTCCCTTCACTGGAGAATGGTTTTGGATGTCTTAGAAAGTGCAGCTCAGTGTTTGACTGTGAAAAAAAACAAGTCAAGTCTTGTCAGATTTATTTATAAAGTGCTTCTGATGGAGGAGATCTTTGCAGTGAGGTGCATAAAAAAACCCGAGGGTGTAAATGCAGATAAAGATGAGGGATAAAAATATGAAGGAACAAATGCACTGCAGGTTTCAACATAACAGTTGTTTAGCGTGTAAGGCGTGTAAGGCGGTATAAGAGGAGTGGTTAACGTATCGTCTTCTCTGGGGATGTCCTGTGCCTTGCTACTTGCTCGAACCTATCCGTTTCACTGACACAGACATTTCCACAGGGCTTGTTTTTTCTTTTCCCCCCCTCCTTTCCTCCACAAGTGTGATTTTGTTTAATTCATGTCATGCAAAGGTCAAACTTGTTTTTACACAGTCCAATGAATAATTGAAAATGCAGTCGAATTGGAGGTGAAAAGTGAATATTCTCACTTTTTAAAAAAAAATATTTCCAGGCTGCATCTGTGCAAAGCTGTGAGGAATCTGTTTTAAGATGTAATCTCTCCACTTCATCACAGTTGCTTGACTTTGACACTCAGCCTAATTAATCCAAAGCCCTCACTTTAATTGCCTTAATATATTGGCTCTTTGTCTTCTTTATCTTGATTTTCTCATGACGTCTATTTCCCCGTAATTGATTTGAAAGGAGATCTAATCTCCCTGCCGAGTGTGGGCCACGTATTGATAGCTTTAGTTTAAATCAGCGACAGTTTTGCGGTTCTCATTGTCTTCACTAATTATTGTGGGCTTGATGTATTGTCTTGGCCAACCAGTATTGAACCTGCAGAGTGTTGGAGGAGAGTACACATTCACCATTCTTGTTTGGTTTTTGACAGGAAAAGACCAATGAAGACGACCAGATGGTGGTCTGCTGCGATTTTGCTGTTGGGGCTCGCTGCGCTTGGCACCAACGGGAGACCCAGCAAGGAGGGATTTGGGTCACCGCCCTATCGACCAGTCGTGAGATTTCGACACAAGGTATTGATTGCCTTTCTGTTTTTTCATGCTGTCCGTAACAGGTCTGTGTGCTTTGGCCAAGTATGAAGCTCATTACACCGGCACCGTCTTCCTACATCATATGACTCTCCTGCGGTTGTTGTTTTTCTGCCCACTTGATGAATCATTATCCCTCCCTCTGAGCCAGAAGACTGTCATTTCAAAAACAACATCAGATTAATGTGAGGAACAGATGAGCAAAGATGAAGACGAGCTTTGAAAGAAGATGCTGGCATGGCATTTTAGCTGAGTGTTTTAAGTAAAAGATGTAATTGAACGCTTATTGACTTAGTAATAGAGGGCAGGCCCCAAAAGCAAATTCCGCCGCTTTTATTAATTTCTTGCTACATCTTAAGGAACAAGATATTTTTTTAAAAAGTTTCTAAAATAAGTAGCATGCTCATTTTTTCTCGTCTGATCCAGTTACAAAACACAGCAGGCATGGATCAATTAGAACCAGACTAGGAAAGAAATTGACTGTTTTGGCAGATGGAGAGTTGAGGAAAACAAATTGTTTTGTCAAGAGGCATTAGTCAGATTGTGGTCCTTCAGTACTCATTTCCCCTAAGCCCCCTTTTTGCAATTATGTTTGCTAGTAAACACTTCTTTCAGTCCAGTCCATGATAAGAATTAGCAGTGACAACAATAGGAGAAAAAAGTTGTTTTCCTTTGTGGGTATTTTTTGTTTTACTTTAAGAAAATCTCTCGTCTCCCGGCTACATTTCATGTTTGTTTATGTCGGTCTGTTACAATCACGTCTGTGTGGAATGAATGGCAAAGACAGTGGTACTAAAGGGCGGGTAGGGTGAGAGGTAGTTAGAAAGAGCGGGAGTCAGAGTGAACAGATGGTAGGAACGTCATTGCGCTGTATCATAGTTGAGTGGGGAGCTGGAAGCGATGCAAAGCTGTTGAATCGACACAATGGTCAAAATCACTTTGACCTTTGAAGAACATTTTTTCACAGCGATGCTTTCTAAACATGTAGACTACACATATCAGCTATTTGGGACTTGTGATTCTTTCTAGCAACATCTAATCTGAAAATTGAGTATTTTAAGAAAGTGAAGCGATTTAAACTTCAATACCCAAACATCTTGTAATATGGTGCCAATAAACTGCAGAGATAGCACTTCTGCCAGACTGCAGTGCTTTATACCAAAGGGAGGCGCAGCAAATGATCCATCATCCACCTCTGCATGGACAGGGATGGATTCCATCTAACACGACCTGGCAACTTAAAAAAAAATCCCCCCAAAAAACGTACCTCTCTAGCGAGTTATATGATTTGTATCTTTCCATATCCTACATATCCGAGGATGAGGCAGAGCAAGAAAAACTATGTTCCAGGAAAGCAGATGTAATGTCATTTGCTTTAGCTTGTATTTACACTTGGGAAGGAAGGATTTCAGGGATAGCTGGTGATTTTTGAACTGAATTCCCAGACTCATTGTTAAGAACAAAAATATCAACAAGTAGGCAGAGTGGCTTCCAGGCGCCTAAATCTATAAGATTTACTTTTGAGGGCTTGATAAGATGCTTATTTTATGCACTAGTTACATTTGGAATAAAATGAAAAAAATAAAAATATTGTCTAATCCATTCCTCTTTTTGCAGCGAATGTAAAATCCAAAAGTGGAGCTTACTTCTATCCGGGCCTGTGAATAATCCAGAGTTACCTCATCTTACCTTGGGAATGGCTTGATGCTGTTTCATTTTAAAAATATAATTTTTCAGTTTGAGTGGAGGAAACAAAAATACACTCTGTTAAGATGCATTTAATCTGCTGGAGTTCAATCCAACAGTGCTACTGGGCTGTTTTTTTTTTTTTTTTTGACAACATTGGATAATAAAGGAGAGAGACAGGAAGGAAAGGGAAGAAGGAATGACGCCAGCAAAGGGCTCATGGTGGAGAGCAACCCAGAGCACTGCAGTAAGAATTAATCTATGTACATAGTGATCTAGCTCTACCTCAGCACTTCCATTAATTCTGATAAAACAATATGCAAACAACAAATTTCTTTGCCTTGTTGGAAATTTGTTTCTTTCCTAGTTTTGGCTAAAAAAAAAAAGAGTTACACATGTCTTAAGCAGATAATAAATCAGTGGTAAACACTTCCTTTAAATATTAAGAAATGTTAATGTAAGTAATAAAATGCAAGTGTTTCAGTGATATCTAGTTGTAATGAATATGACCCTTTTCACTTGTAGTGTCTCTTTAATCTCTCCACTGCAACACAGTCCAGTATTTCTACTTTCCCATTACTCTCTCTTGTACTGAAGAGAGTGTACTTTCCAATGTTTTGCAGCACCATGTGAATAAGGCAGACATATTTTCTTTAAGTACTTTTAATCTAACCACCAGTACATTTTGAAGCTGCATGGTGCTTTTTTCTTTATTGTATTCAGCAGTACATTATCTCTTATTGAAACTAACTGGTTCAGACTTTGTCTCTTTTCGCTAGTGTGGTTTGGAACTGCAGTGACTTTAATAATTAAGGTAATGTATACCCACATGTAGCGGAAATCTGACGAGAAGCCACAAAAATGATATATGTGCTTTTCCACTCCAGTGAAATTAATGTGCCAGGCGCTGTGATTACATCTCAGAGGAATGTCATTACAGCATCTGCATACCATTACAATTCGTCTTGCGAGAGGACAGAGGTAAACTGCACTCATCTATCTGCCTGTCAAATGAGACTGTGGAAATTTGCAGCCCTTTGGTGGAAAAAAAAGCCAAAAGTAAGCCCTTTTTCAAATTATGTCATTGGCCTTTTTGTTGCTTAGAGAATTTCTCAGCTCTTGTCTGGACTGCAGAGAGACTCGGGTCATGCTCTTGTCAATAAAGCTGAGCGAGCTGTGTTAACAGTTGTTTCAAAGTGAATTATTGTGGAGAAGTAATATCAAGTTGAAAAACATAGTCGGCTCAAAATAAAAGTACAGTTTAAAAGTAGATGATAAAGTCAATGAGATAAAATAACAATTTCATATTCTCTAATGTGCCTCATTTAAAAAAAAAAACTAAAGCTCTAGCAGTGAAATATAGGGATGGAAAATAGCGAACTGTGCTTTGCTTCAAGCTGGGAAGGTTAATGCGATGTCTTTTCCTGTGCTTCGAAGGACAGCATTTGGCTTGGGTAACGTGATCGGACACAACGTTATAAGCTTTCCTCACAAAGAGTTCAGTCACCACGTGGTCATAAACAGCTGGTCATGTGTTCTACTCCCATGTGTAATTCCCATGGCATTGTTTCAGAAATTCACTGTGAAATCCTTTACATGGGGTCAGGTATAGGACACGGATCCCTGCCTGTAGTTATTATGGGTTTTATTGCATACGCCATTTAAAGTGGTGGTTGTTGCTACTCTTAATCTCCTGATACTTTGAGATCTTTCAGCCAAGGTCTTACATGAAGAGTTTAATTGTAAGAATGATGGAGGGCTCAGTGTGCAATTTGTGAAAATCACGTAGAAGTGCCAGGCTTGCTCAGCATGAGGGACTACAGCAATTTCTGTGAGTTTTTGTCGCTTTGACATCAAGCTGTTATGTCAGGACAAACAAAATGGAAGCAAGGACAACTGTGTGTGCAAAGCCCCATCCATCCTGCACTGGCTTGGCCACATGGCAAATCTAGATTAACAGGGGATAAGCAGAGCGAGGGAGAGAGGGAGTGGGGGTGGTGGGCAAATTAGATTGAGATAAAGAGACGGGGAATGGGAGGAACAACAAGATTGAACAGCAAAATTCACAAGAAACAGCTTGTTGTACAGTAGCGTCAGTTAAAGCTGCAACAGGCAACATTTGGCCTAAACGTGACTTCTGTCAGTATTATTTCCCCCTTCGTCTTCCTCCTCCTCCCTCTCCTCCTCAGCTGGTCAGTTTGAGCCCCAACCCTTGTCACTCATCTTGATGAGCTGTCTGCTTTCAAATGGCAGCCAGCCCGAAACTGAGGTAACCAGCTTTTGTATCGTCTCCGCAGGGGCCGAAAAGGCAGAGATGCTGTACGGAGCCAGTCTACTAGAACAATAACAATGTGTTGACCTGTGGTTTTCAAAGTCTTTCTGCTACATGGTTATTTTCCCTGTTCTTTTGGTTTATTTATTAATAGTTGTTACTTGTCAACATGATGAGTCTTAGCAATACAACTACTGGCCTCACCATCCTTTGTCAGAAACAGTTTGAACACAGCTACCCACAGACAATTATAAACGGATAAACCATGAAAAGACAGCAACGGTGTTATGATGCAAAGAGGCAAAATTACACATTTGTTTTCTTGAACTTCTTGACCGTGTGAAGCATTTGTTAGAAATTTAAGTATTTATTTGTCTGGGCATGCTGTTGCAGATACAGATACTGTGCATAATTCTAGCAAGGTACAGGTGCTGGATCTGTGCATTACATTACAGCATATTAAGGAAAAAGAATGACTCTCAATTCATGGAATTTAAAATAATCTACTGGAATATGCACATGTCTGTTTTTGTTCACCTGTGTACATTGTTGTTGGATGACCTTACATCAGCCCTGGCAAAAATTGGATTCAGCTCTGTTGTTTTGTCACTCTTCTCTATTGGTCAAACAAATAAACCAGTCTTGCTCATAAGGAATAGTACTGCGTACCGTATTCTGGTCACTTGTCATACTGGTATGTTGCAATTTGTTGTCATATGTTTCCAGATGGAGTGTATTTGGAAGTTGGTGGTCTGGAGAAGTGAGGTTTGTGAGATCTGAAGCGGGAGAAAGAAAAGACAAGGGGGAGGTGTTGCTGGTGGAGTGAGGATGGTTGAGAGACAGTGAGAAACACAAAAAGGGGAGAAAGAGAGATAGATGTAGGCGGTCAGCCAGCTAGCTGTGACAGGAGCAGATGAAGCACGAGTTGTACAGCTGGGTGCTTCACTGTCCCCGGAGTCTCGGGGCAGAAGAGACAGGCCTGCCAGTGGCTCAGGAGAAATCACTCTCTTCAAACGAATGAAGTGTGAACATTGTCTGCTATATGCAAATAAGCCCTATTTGATATCTTCCCTACCTGTAGTGCAATTCTAAATGTCAGCTCCTCTAGTGTGTGTGTATGTGTGTGTCTGTTTGGTGGGAGGGTTATACAAAGAATGTCAGAGAGCCACAGGTGTTTTCTCTGATTTGTATCTGATGGTCAGCAGTGTTTCCTGAAACATCCAGAAAGATGATGAGCAGAGAAAGCTGTTACCACATCACAATGTTTAACTTGAGCTTTAGTGATTGCTGGGTGATGTGCCTGCGCATCGAAGAAACCACGTGATGGATTTTCCATATAATGTCATAGCCACATTGGGGACTGTCAGAGTTATGTATTCATCCTCAACTTTCACAAAGAGAAGGCTGACATTTGTGGTATGTCTTGAAGACCATTGTCATTAGGAATGCATGGATTGCAAATTCTGGAAACATACCAGGGTAAAATCAAACTTGGACCCACTGCTAGTGCTTTGTAATAAACATGGTAAAGAAACTGTGCAGTTAATAGTAACCACTAAACACTAAGTTACTAATTTTTGGTAATTACTGGTACAGTTACATGTGTTATGTGTTCCTATTGATATTTATACATTAATATTTTGTCATTATAATTAAGAACTAAGAAAATGTAATTGTTTTTCACACTTTTTTGTATTATGTGTTTATTATTTTTTAATAAAAATCAGTTAACCTCTTTTAGATATTGTTTACAATAAATCACTATATCAATATTTATTAGATTATCAATCATATGGATGTTCTTTTGTGTGGGGTAGGGATTTCATTAACAGCAGGGCTCAGTATGTACAGACCCAGTATAGTCTAAATAAAAATATGACAATGTCAAATGTATACACATGGTACCCAGGAAGCAAGATAAGCTGTGCTACTCCTTCAGTCAGAATTGATATTTAAAGTCACATCTCTTGGATATGCTTACCCATATATCTTTAAAACACATTAAGTGCATAATATCCTGTTTTTTAATTGACAGGTAATTAATAGCGCATTAGGAAGAAAATGCACAGTAGGTCGATTTCTGTGCAAACTGAGAAAATGGGTAAACTGCTGTTTTCTTCATGCATTCAGGGACCACAGTTCATTATTGACTGTAGACCCGTTGCATAATGCATCTTCCTCATAACGCCACCCAGCTCGAGCTGCTAGAAAGAGAATCTGATTTTTCTGTACAAGAACGAGAAGGATGAGCTATGCAGATTTCACTGTAGAGAAATCAAATATTTATGCATCTTTCTTTCGCATTCATGGTTTCTGGAGAGCAGTTACTTAGAATAGTAGTCCTGATAGCAGCATTTTCTACAACTATGCTCAATAAGCATGCAAATCTGTTAAAGCGCGGCTACTCAGAAGGTCCTAGTTGTTTGCTCTTTGGTATATTTGTAATATGTTTTTTCTTTTTCTTTTTTTTTACTGCATATTTTTTTCTGTTACACTACATTTATACATTTATTTGTCAATTGAAGAAGCATCTGGACTACTAATTTGGTTAACTTGTTCAAAAAAGAAAGTTAAAACACTTGGATACAATGATCTAAATAGATGTAAATAGATATCAGAAGCTAAAGAAACATATCTAATGACTAAAAGCAAGAAGAAGTCAATAATATGTATTAAATAATATGTAAGTAAATAAAATCTCAGAGCTTAAGGTTTGTCTGTTATCCGTGTAAGTGAGTCAAATTGCCGTGTAAAGGTACACTGTTGTTTTTTCTGTTGTTTCATTCAGACATTCAGAGTTCTTGCATTCAGAATGAAGTCCTTAGGCTTTGTGTGATGATTGCATTGAGATGTGAAACACCATTTTTCAGAAGAATGTTAATATACTGAATGGACTGCAGAATGTCATTCATCTAATACAAGGACATGTAACTGCACTCATTTACCTTAATGTTGTAGGTTTTGATCTCATAGATCTTATCTCTGTTTTCTTTTTTGCTTTTCCAACAGGATGGCGTTCCAGAGAACCTGAGAATAAAAGGTGAGTTTCTGCCTTTGATTCCTCCTTCTTCCTCCTTCCTTCCTGTATGTCAACATGTTGTGTACAAGGGGAGGGGTTGTTGAAGCTACAGCCTAAGTGAAGCACTTTTGCTTTTTTGTAGTATAAAATATTTATGTAGCCTTTTTTTTAACTAAAAGACAAAAAAAGAGCACATTTGATCAAAAACACCACAATAAGAAACCTACTGGGAGCATAACACTCTCTCATCTCCTCTTTCTAAAATTTTATCTCCTACACCAAAAAGATTTCATGCAATGGTCACATTCTTGTACAAAGCTTGACTTTTCACTTATCAAGATATATTTAAACCCTAAATGAATATTTTATGTTACTAAACTAAAATATACAGTAGCCAGCAGCCATTAAATAACAAAACTATCATCAGACACCAAACTGATAAAAGTCGTCGTTCTGAACGCAAACAGGAAAGACGAAAATCCAAAGACAACAGCAATTAAAAAGTTCTGTTTGGATTCCTTCAAAAACTGAAGTTATCAGGTCTGTGTGCAAGAAATCTGGTTGGTATTTTTTTGCTTGAAATGCCTGTGTCTAATTGTAATACTATGAATTGTGACTAAGCTTGTACAAATGTTGAAAAAAAAAGTAGACCTCAACCTAAACTTCGTCAGCTGCATGAAAACATGTTTTCAAGTTTTTGTTTGGAGACATTTTGCAGACCCTCCGCCAACATGTTTTGTATCTGCTCAAAATAGTTTTTTTTCACCAGTATATAGAGGGTTTTTTCACATTATACTATAGACATTTTTCACTCATTTAACCTCCTGCAATGCCAGGAGAATTAGGTCTGAGGGTACCTTTTCACACATGTAGCACATAAAAAGGATAGTCCACAAATGTATATAGTCAGGAAGGGTTTAGGGAAGCGGTGGTGTGGTGAGTAGTAAATACAAGGAAGGGAATGCAGATCAACGGGTAGCTAAGATGACTGTTTGAATCAGACATGTTACATACAGCTCAGCTGAGTAATATCTATAAAAGTTCAGTGCTGCATTGCATGCTTGAAAGCAGATTAAGTGAGCACTAAATGGTTATACCCTTCAGCATCTATAATGGGAGGTTTTCTCATACTTTACTTTCAGCTGGGTGTTTTTGTGCAATGAGATATGTTACTCTTGATATGCTCAGTCCATGAAAGTGATTGAATTATATTTCCATAACAAGGAGCCGTGTGAACAAGTTAAAAATGCAGCGCAGAGTTTTCAATAAGCCATTTATCTTTAACACCAAATGCAGTCGTTCTCAGCTTTAACAAAAAAATTTGTGCCGTGAAGGTCCAGCAACCTAAACAAAGTTGGATAACCTTAACTTTAAATGTAATTTTTTAAAAATGTACTCAGGACACACACACAGTATATTAACCAGTTATTGCATCGATAATGTTCATTTGAGTTTAATGTGTGGCTCTGTTCATTTGCAAAACTTTTCTCTTGGTCAGACAAATCGAAATTTGAAATTCTCTTTGGAAAAACATGCATGTTGCATTCTCAAGACCAACGAGGAGAGGAACCATCCAGGTTGTTATCAGTGCTAACTTAAAAAACCTGCATCTCTGATGGGATGGAGGTGCAACCTGTACATATTGCATTCTGTTTTTACGTACATTTTCCACCGTGTCCCAACCTTTTTTGGAACTGGGTTTCTATAAAATGGTAGGAAAAAACTGATAGTTGCAGCAGTACTTGGCACTATTATCTCCAACCAGCTTCAACTACCTCTGTGGATCTGGACAGTGGTGATGCATTAATGCACCATGCTCTTCTTGCTGGTTGACAGATACATCTCATCTGTCAACCCGTCACCTTTCTAATGTCTTCTCTTTCTCCTCTAAACAAGAGTCAATGTCAGGCAAAAGGTGGTCCTGCTGCCCAACATGCCTGCCACTAAGTGTTTGAAAGGGGCGCTAAATGGACATCTCCCCATTTTTCCTTGCCAGGGAAGGTCGAAGCAGTAATTGTAGAGGGTGCATTACCATAAAGGGCGGCCCCAGCTGTCTGCTGTGATTCACTTTAATGCACCATGTTCTGTAAGCCGAGAGGGGAGCTCTCACTTTGGCCAGTTTTCAGCAAACTCATTTCCAGCCGCGATAACGAGAAGGCAAGCAAACTGTAGGGAAAATCATAAATTATTCAAGTATCACCATGTACATTGGAGCCCTCTCGTTATTGTGAAACTGAGGTTGATTTAGCATTAAAAGGCCCAGTTTTAGAAGCTACGTCAAAATTAACGGATTGAATAGACATCTAGCAAGTCAAGATCAGAATAAAAGTCCCCCCCACCAAATTTAGTTTATAAAGCTGTTGTGGTTTCATGTCACTTGGTCAACTTTGAGGTAACCAGCAATCACATACATTTATTAGTTTTAAGATGTAGTTACAGGGCAGACATCTGGAGCAGGGCACTTACCTAATTAATGTTTCCTTCACAAATATAACTTGATATTTCTTACTTTAATTAACAGAAGCCACACCGACTCTTCCTGTATACTAAAACAGATGAAAAAGTGTGTTTATTATTCAGCTTTACCCTCACAGAAAATAAATATGCTAGAGTAGAGTATTTTAAAGATGCCACTGTTTATCTCTGGGTTTTCTACAGATCCACTGAAATACAACAACAAAGTCTAATATTATCCACAAACATGGTTATAACAGGAAAAACCCCATGCTTTTTAATTGTGACTCTTTAATGTGTTGTACTGATTGATGTTGTTCTAATACATAAAGTCATGGTAATGCACAGTAAATCTGACAAATTGTAATGTATAGAAAATATGTTGAATATAATCATAAGAATACAAAAAAATACAGATCCAGAAGTTGAATTTGACTTTTTTTTTGCAGTTGTAGCTTTTATCTTAAAAACCGAACAGTTTGGTGTAGGTATACCAGTAGAAGCTCTAAATAGTGCAAATAGTTAAAGCACAGATCAAAGTGGTAAAAGTGTCTTCAAAATCCTTGGTTTGTCTGAGCAACAGTCCAAAATACAAGACTTTACTGTCATGTGCGATAAAGAAATTGTCAAATATTGCTGTAGATATTATTGCACTGATGAATAGCTTTTCTCTCATAGTTTATATCAGTAACTACTACGTTACTGATATAAACTGATATTTTATAAAATGTCCAAAATGTATTATACAATCTCATCATTGTTCAATATGAATTCTCATTTTTTGATTTTAAGAAGAATTATAAAGGTGCAAGAATCCTATTTTAAAATGCTTTCCCCCTCAGTTTCACAACTAGTTTTGTTGTGTGGTTTATTGAGAAATTCTCTCTGTCTTTTTCCATGTTCATACATACTTGAATGTGTTCTCTTGTCTGAGACTGTTATATTTTTTTACCCTGTGATATACTGGCGACCTGTCCAGCCCTGAACAAGATGAGCAGTTTGTGAAATGGATGGATGAAAATTACATTCCTGCATTTACTGTGGATGCCAAAGCAAAACAAAAAAATCATAGATGGAATGAATGAAGCGCCTTATAAACTCGAACTGAATGTCAGCAAGGAAGAGACAAATGCCAAACGTATTCCAGGATGCTCGGTAATTGGAGTCCCAGAACGAGCACATACCACACTAAGCGAGCTTGTTATGCATACTACAGGAAGACCTTGGGCTGCTGGTGAAATGCAATTTTACAAAATAAATGGGCTGATTTAGTCATATGAAAAATGTGATTGAGCTTTTTAAGATTGTCTTCCCATTCTCATTACATGTAAGAAATGTCATTGGTAGCAGCACTATTAAGATTAATGACTTTTGCTGGTGTAGTGTATAAACAAGACACAGTAAAATAAACTTGCTGGTGTTCAGAGAACCTTGTTTTATTTAGCCAACAATTGATTTTCTTTCATATTAAGATGTATGATTCCGATATTAAAAAGCTTGGTCAGAGAGAGGGGAATAATGTTTTGCATTGGGGTATTTTTGTTTCTCGAGATTTGCCACCTAACACATCCCAAAGTGTCCTTGGGAAAGTTGCTTAACTCAAGTTGCCCCACATGGTGAACAGAGTGCTCGTCAGAATGGGAATGAGAACCTCTAAGATTAAATTTACAGCATGACTAATAAAGGAGTTTTAAAACTAATACAAATATTTGGAGATATAAAAACCTAATATTCTGTTATGTTAGCCAATTTTTTCCTTCCCTCCCTTCTGGCACAAAAACATAAATGGATTTTCCTGAAATTGGTTATGTGTTGTTATTTATTAATTTACTTGTTTATGCTCTGCCCCGACTGTAATTCTCACTTAGCGTTTCCTAATAAGTTTAGGGTTACAATTTGTAATTTCATGTTTACTGTCGTATAGGCTGGCGAAATGGTCACAACATCAAATATTTATTACATTTTTTAGCCCTGTACAGATTCTCGATCCACATCCTTACCCTTACCTGTGGTCATGAGCTTTGGGTAGTGATTGAAGAAAGATTGTGGATTCAAGCAGGAGAAATGAACTTTCTCTGATTGGAGGCTTGTCACTTCCTTCGATTCAGTCATTCGGGAGAGCGTCAGTGTAGAGTGGAGTTGCTTCTCCATTTTGAAAGGACCCAGCTGAGATGGTTAGGGCAACTGACAAGGATGCCTCCTGGGTACCTCCTGCGGGAGTTCTGGTCATGTCATACAGGGATTAGGCCCTGGGGTAGACACAGGACACATATCACTCGACTGGTTCGGGAACATCTCTGTGTTCCCACAGGTGAGCTCGGGGAGTTGGCTGGGGAGAGGGAGGTCTAGGTTTCTCTGCTTAGGTTATTGCCCATGCAACCTGGCCCACCAGATAAGTAGAAGAAAATGGATAGATGGATGACTGACAGACGGACACAATCAACACCCCTTCAGCTGTGTTGAACACTCCGTTACATGTGCTCAAACACACAAAACAAAATACAGGTCAGTATTGATCTAGTTATAGTGAGCACATCCTAGGTTTAGAACCTGTATTCTCACTTGGCACCATAGCCTTGTTCTGTGAGGAAAGCTTTGGAGTTCAGTTGAATCAAACCCAGGCCCAATTATAAATAATTATAAATGCATTTTAAAGTAACTATGAATATCTATGAATGTATATCATGAATATCTCTCCGGTGCTTTTCTGTTATTCATATTAATTTTACACGAGTAGTCACCAGAGTCCAATATAAACAACCACACTTTTGTGCTTTACTTTGTATAGTTATTGCTACTTACTTGATGTATATAAACACAAAAATCAAACAATAAAAAACCAATCATGTAATACCATTGAAGTTTAGCAGATGAGTCAAATCTTATACCTGCAGAAAATGTGTTGATTTATGTATTTTTGTTGAGTGAACAGGTGAAGTGCTGACGTGCGAATTTGGCTGCTGATGAAAGATTTCCTTACAGACGTGGACTATTCCTATTAGTATGTTACAGCCTTTCAGATTTGAACTCTGCACAAGAGCAAACATCTTGTTTTGTTTCCTGGCACAAATGTTTATGTTCTTCTAATCTATGTCGTCTCGCGTAATTTATTCATTTGTATGCACGGCAACTGCCTACTGCTTACTCCTACCAAACCCGAGCCCATAGCAGTACATTTGAATAATTCAAAAGCTGCAAACACCAAGCTCTAAATTGTATATTAATTCTAAAATTACACACCACCCCCTGGGACTGGGTTGCACTTTTAATAACTCGTCACAGCTGTACTGAGGAGAGGTGAATGCTGCGTTCCTCTGCGCCTTTCTCAGACAGAATTATTGGAAGACTCCCTGTTGTTCCATCTAGCGTCACTGTTTTGCCACAATTGAATTTGTAATGGCTTTCATACAGTAAGTCTTAATCAAGTTATTGTAGATTAGATTCATGAAGTGCTGTCTTTTCCTGGGCAGGGAAGGAAGCAGTTTTAAAGAGATGCTATGGGACTACACTGCACCATCTGCTTATGAGCACCCCAGTCAGTCTTAGATGAGTGGCTGGGTTTAAAAAAACAGAAAAAAGGCCCTATAGGATTTGCCTTTTGAATCCCCGCAGGACCTTGTGGCTAGCTTTACAGGCCACTTATGCTCCTTGACCCACTAAGCCATTAGAGGACACTCGTGTCTGCCCTAAATACTGTATGGTACAACACTTTCACCTTCTCAGGGGAAAAAGCCAGCTGTACCTTGCTTGGTCACGTTGCACTTCAGAAAGCGTTAGACTGTGTTTGCACTGGAGGTCTTCATGCTCTGTTTTAAATTGATGCCCAGATCCTTCAATATAGCTCATAGACTGTCTGATAGCAATATGACCTTAAAGGCACAGGTGAAACACTCATCAAAAAAATGCATGATATTACAAGTGGAGATCTTTTATTCAGTTCTTTTTTTAGGCTCATCATCCTACTATAAAAAAACAACTTTAAGGGTGTCTGAAATGGAAAACCATAAGCCATGTACAATATCCTGTTATAGAACCAGTGACGTAGCTAATGAGCCTGTGTTTATAGTCTTAACAAGCTGAGGCCTGATATTCTGAATAAGGAATCCTTTTTAAAATTTGTATAACACAAAGCCAAACACTGCGGTTCATCTAATGGCCGCCTAAGTCAGTTCCTGTAGAGTCCCAGCTGTTTCTGATCGTTACAACAAATTTTCCCTGTCATGACAACGACTGCATTAAAAACAAATAAAATAATAAATGACTGCCTTCAGTGCCAGGTGGATGCCAACAATTGCACTCCTAGTTGACTGTACGACTTTACCTCTGCCAATTTGAGTCACTAATTTGGACCTCTTGGCCTTTTTGAAGATTTTAATTCAGTTAACTGACAAATATAATGGATTGCTGTTTGGCTAATTGTACTAACAGCCTGGCCCTGAAGTCTGTGCTTAAGATTTGGCGACTGAAACTTTTGTTTTATTAATATAACTTTGTGTCTTTGTGATGCTACCTTACTTAGCTTTCTAGTGTTGTTAGCTGATAATTTTATCCTCACAATGGCTTCAGAATATCGTGACGGAAATGGCAAAAATACTAAAATCAAGGCTTCAAATACAAGTTTCCAAACAATGGGTAATGTCATAATGGGTATGTTGTTCTGTTGTATACAGTCTGTATTAAATACTCTGAGGAATAGTGTTTAGCAGCTGAGTAACAATTATCCCTGTCCTTCTAATCTTTAGTTACACCACCTCTGGCATTACGTGTAATACAAAATAACTGTAATATGGTCATTTGAAGGCTTATCACTGTACAGTTGTTTCTATTAAGCAGGACTTTTTAAAGACTATGTAAAGTTATGGTGGCATTTGACTTGATTATCCTATTATAAACCAGTCAAAGTATTTTGTATGCCGCAGAGTGCTTAACATCAGATGGGGTCATTGTTTTGTTTGATTGGCCAGGGCTGCTGAAGTTATATTGAATGATTTTTCTAGGCATGTCTGGCCTCCTGTGCCTCCTTGGGGTCAGGATTCCTGCTACCCCAGTGTAGACATGTCAGTGAAATTAATGGGGAAGCTGCATTTTTTTGTCACATTAATTTTGCTGTCCTGACCCTTGACAACAAAGATGGCAGAAAAGGCTAAAGAGCATCAAACAAGCTATAGCACAAGCATTTAGAGGGTGGGCTTACCAACACTGTTAAACCAACACACACACAATCCAAGATTAAAAAAAAAACACACTAAAGCAAATTTAATAATTTAACAATATTGTTTTGTTTCATTTGATAAGTTGTATTTTTGTGGGCAAAAGCAACAACACTAAAACTGACCATTTATTTTAGACCTACATGTAAAAAAACAAAAGACAAAATAAAAAACTAACCAAAAAAAAACCCCTCAAACAACAAACTGGTGAAAAAAACAAAGACAAACCACAGCATTCAAAACGTTTCATGATTGTCCATCTTTCAAGAAGTTTAATGTACTCTTAATTTAAAACTGCTTATTTCAAAATAATGTGATGCAATAGGTACAGACATCCACATTAGTAAGAAGTCATAAACTCAGTTTGCTTGCTGGTACTTGTATACTTTTTGTGTTAACGTACTAGTATTCTAATATCTTCAGAGAGCAGTCTCACTTTGTTTCCTGCCAGGGACAAATGAGCAAACTAGAAACTACAGTGTGTTTACTCAGCTTACACTACTGCAACCTGTAGACCGTTATACAGTCTTGCCAACAGAGTTAGATTAGTATCAGTTTTCCCCCTCTTCTTTCAGTCCAGCCCTTTGGTAAATTGCATTTAACTTTAAATTAGTGCTATTTTATGTTGGTATCTTGTTTAATTCAAATGATTTATCTTTAAATGCTGCACACTCAGAATAAACAATCTGGTAAAAGTTGAGGTTTCTTAAAGTTTCTTAATTGTTTTGTGTCGTTTTTTTTCTGTGAAAGCGCATTTGTCTTGTGCTACACATATCAAATTGCTTAGCATACTGGAACATCTTAAATGGAACAAACACATTACTTGTGTGATATGAGAAAGGTCGATTTTGTCATGGGGAGAAAAAACATATCCGAAATTAGCTTGATTTTAAAATGGCTTTCTACAGCACCCTAGTATTTCATCCTACATGCTTGTTAATTGCGCTCACCTGGCGTTCCAGGTGTAAGTTAGTTCCTAATTAGATGACTAAGATGTAAACCAGCAGGACTCAGCATAGTGTGAACCACTCAAATGTTTCCTGCTGAGGTACAGACGTCTAATGAGCTACTACCCATGAAAACACATTGGCTGTTCTAGGCCATAAGAATAGCATTTATGAGCCATATCCTAGTATACTGTTATGGCATGTAATTTATTTTCTGGTCTTTGAATTGCTTAATGAACTTTCAAAGAACGTTAAACTGCTTATTTGAAAATAATAACAGACACAGGGTAAAAAAAAAGAGTGATGGGTGTCATGGCGATCATCAGTGCTGCTGCCAAAGGAAGCATAACGTGCTGCACACTTAGCAAGATCAACAATATTACCATCAAAAGTCATCTTGAGTGTATAAATGACTCCCTGGATGTTGATACCCATAATTTTTGGCAAACCATATCCTGAATATGTAGAATTAAATGGAGTGAGACGAATCTAATTGAGATTCATCAATAATTCTTAGTGATCTGCATGAACCCATGCTACTTACAGCGGATAATGATGAAGGCTTGGCAATAGCGGTGCTTCTTTTTCCATCTGAAGGTCAACACAGTAATCATAGGAAGAGATATTATCCTGAAGGTCGGTTCCGGCTTTCAGCCTAGATTAACTTTAATGTTCCTTTTATGTGAATGGCATAACTGCAACAGTGCCCAAACATGTAAAAAAATATATATACTTGACCCATTTAGGTATAACTTTTTTTTTTTTATTGTTTTTTTTTTTTAAGTTCTCACCCAGCTTTGTTCCATTGTACTCAACATAATCTCAGAGCAGTGACAGGCAGTCTTTATATGCAACAGTGTGCTTGTGTTAAACAGCTAAGGTCTTCTAACACACTCGGTTCCCAAATTAGCTTTCAGGTGTTATTTTGTCTTTCTCTGCTAATTTCATCACATGCAGATTGAGATAAGAAGTTGATGTGAGTGAGAGTACACTGGACTTGTATGATTTTAGTTCGATTTAGCTGCAGTTTATTTGACAAAAACACCCACATTTGTTTTTCTTCTGATTCTAGAAATTTCACAAACTGACTTGTTGCACCTTATTACAGTGCATGCAAATTCACTCAAATCCAGTGAGTTTTGTTTTTATAGCATACCAGAAGATGGTAAAGATGGTAAATAGGAGAGGTACCTACTAGAAAGCTGTAGCGTTTGTTACAGTGACCAACTGTCTGCTAGAAATGGCCATAATCTTGGGGCTTTTTAAGAGTTGTTGTAAAGTCAAAGTCTTTGCTGTTTCTCTACAGCTTATATTACTACTGTGTCATATATGGATTTTAAGATAAGCAGAAGAGAATAGTTAAGAATAGAAGCAAGCAATGAAAGGCCTTCTTTTTCTGTTTTAACTTCTAAGGGAGTTGTCATCAGAGTTTGTGCTGGACAACAACTCATCAGATGGTTGGTAAAAAAGCAGATGAATTTTTAAAAATACATGAAGTCATCAGTCTGTATAGTGATTTGCAGTGAGCATGCCTGCTGCTTCGTTGTATTAAAAACAAACAAACTAAAAAAAACAAGTTTTTGTCTTTATCAGGTGCTCTTTCCATATTTTCCTTACAGTGGTTCCTAGTATTTGTTACTGAAGTGCAATAGTTGGCAATTGGTGTGCTCATGCAGTAATGTTTTAACTCTTGATTTTTTTTGTATGCTTTTATTATTATTTCAGAGTCTGTGAAATTGCATTTTCCTTTCCTTTGATCGTGAGTTGTTGCCGCAAATCCAAAATAAATTAGCAAGGCAGAGCTAGACAGGGGTAGAAAACAGCCATAGTCATATGCATTAACATTACAAAGCCTGTTTTAGTTTAGACTAGGATTACTTCTGGTTGGTACATCAACTAAATTCTATTCTGAAGACTCAGCTTAACAGTTAGGTCTAATAAATACAACTCAGTCCCCCTGGTCGCTGGTCTTCGGTGAATGGTAGTACATACAGTAAGCTGGAAATATCCAGCTTTGGGAAAGAAGAACTCTTACTCCTGTTTTATTGTTCAGCATAGAAAGCTGTTTCTTGATTTTGAAGAGTTCGCCTTTTCGGTTTGATAGTTTCTTCACAAAATATGTCAAAATTATTTGGTGCAAGTAGTAAGAGTCAGGTTTGTATTACAGTCAATATAAACAGAAACATTTCTTTTTGTATCTCTTTTTGTATGAGAGAGACGTGTTAATCTCTCTCCTCTAAAATATTACCTTAAATGTCAGGAGTGCGTGTAATGCTTTGAGCAAGAACATTTTACATTGGACTGAATTTACTTAAACAGTTTTTATCTTTGTATGTCAATATTTCACCCAGAGATATAGTAATGCAGAATCAGCCATACAAAGTTCATGAGAGAGAGAGGAAGAGGGAGAGAGAAATGAGGTCTGAAAAGGAAAGCTGCTTCTCTTTTTGTTTGCCCACCATCCAGCCCACTGTAATGTGAAGTAGTAATGGGAGTAGCGCAGGGTGCTTACAATTAGGCGGCAATCTCTGATAAATGGGGTTGTTGGTGGAAACGCTCTCAGTGCTGCATCCTGATGTGGACAGACTGAGAGAGGAGTCTGGCCCACGTTCAGTCATTAGGCCAGGGAATGAAATGGGACGGAAAGTTGCCAAGTGGTTACCAGGTGCTCTCATCCACTCTTACACGTGCACTCAGCCAGGAACCAGCACACATACAGATACTATAAGTGCCTAAAAGTAACACACTTCTCTTAGTGTTGTCCCTGAAATTGAATGCTTTTTCTTTTGGTCTTTTTCACATTTCACACATTTCACATTCACAGCACAACTTGCATAACATTGATGAAGGTATACATCCTAAAATGAAAATGTAATGAGTATGGTCACTGAATAAAAACAGGTGCACATTAGAGTGATGGCTATCTAGGCTATCTATCTTTTCTTTCTTTTTTTTATTCTTTTAAGTGTGCATCATCATCATAAGTGGAACTGGGGTTGCTGCATTTGTGTCTCTCTGTGTTTGTGTAGCTATTTGGCTGTAAAGAGTGATTTTGGGTATGCAGCCTATGCAAACGTGCTTGCCTCTGGTCCACCGAAAAGCCAGAAGCACTTACTTCGGTGTTGACAGGAAGGGAGTGAAAACAGAGGTTACCATGAAAAAGGAGAAACATGATAAAATATTCAGTGGTCAAATAAGCAGCATTAAAAGCATTGTTTTTCACACCCAGTACATGTCAATCCAAAGATTTCTTTTGTGTGTATAGCGAATTAGGACTTTTCTGCATGCTAAACTAAATAACCAACAACAGCACAAGAACAAGGAATAACAAACAGACCATTTTTTTTCCAGATATTTTTGAAATTTCCCGCTGGTAAGAGTACCCACCTATCACAAAGGTCTTGGTTCTCGACAAAGGCTGTGTAATCGCAGCTAGTCAATTAGCATGGAGGTCTGTTGGTTCTCTCTGTTGCTGCATTCAGTAACTATAAAGGTGGATAAAAATTGAGGAAAAAGAGACCAGAGATCCACAAGGAAACCTTGCAAGTCAGTAAAGAGGTTTTGTAGAAGATTTGCTGATCTAAAATATATGATTCTGAAACAGTTAATGCGATAATTTTGCTAAACTGATTGGATTCAAGCTGAAAGTCTACTGCTGTTAGTTTTTTAAAATCCACAGTGGTGGTTTGCAGAGACAGAGTAATTTGTCCAAATACTTGCGGATAATACTGGATATGTTATACACAAAATATGTGCACATCTTGCACAATAGCATAATTTTCATAAAACAATATTTGTCCCTATATTTGAACAACATTTACAATTATTATAAGTGTTGAATCTCAAAATGAATTGGTGTAATTTCTACATAAACAGTGCAAGTTTTTTTCTGTATTAATTAAAAACCATGCGGGGGGGAAAAAGGAGATTTGATGTTTTCATTCATAAAGAGTCTGTTTTCCTTTTGATAGTGTGGTTTGATTAATTTACATTCCTTCAAAGCAGTGAAAGTCTTTTTAAAAAATCTATTGTAGGGGTGGGGATTCTTTGATTAGCCTCTGCTGAGCAGCTGTGATGTATACCTTTGTACACTGTTGACAAGCTGGGGAATATTTCATGTGAAGTTTAGTCATATAGTTTTAATTTGTATTTACACTATGTCCTTTGTACTCTGCAAAGTGGTTTGTGATGAATATGTCAGACAGCATTTTATGAATAAGTTGAACGTGAGTTGACTTCGGTGCTCTTTTAGATTTCATAAACACGAAGCACAGTCTATTCATGTGCTGTCAGTTGTGTTTGTAGAGGGCGACAAGATAGATGTTGAGTAGTAAACACCCCCGTCTGTATCTCCGTCCTTTTACCTGAACTGAAAATGTCCCTGTCTTGTTTAGACGTAATGCTTTTTCCCCCCTGCAGAATTTCTGTATCTAACAAGTTTTCATAGTATGTGATAATTCAAGGTACACTAGAGCGTATTTTGCAGTTATTCTTGTCAGCACGTAGTGGCTTTGACCCTTGCACTTTCTACTCTGGCTGCTTTTACTGTTAAAGAGGAAATTGGATTTCACTGTTCGGTTGTCTCGTATAAGAGTTAAATGTCGAAAATGTGAATGCAAACGCTTTCTCTTGAACATAACTGTTATATATATATTTTTTATACGACACTTAGAGATGCAGAGGTTGGCAGGGTTTCAGATCAGCAGGTTGCAGAGCTCAGCTTTTATTAAAATGGAATAGGCTTTCCCCTTTATAAATGATTTTAAGGATTTGTCCTCCGTTCCTTGTTGAGTCAGACTAGATTGAATTTATCAAACAGAACATGGGAAATTAAATTTAGGAATATATAGTCCAACCATGTAACAGTATGAAACAGAGTTATATGTTGACCTGCAGTCACACAGTGAGTAAAATGATAAAAAGGGAAACATAAGAAGTGACAATGTTTTTTTTTTCTTTCCCCAAGACTTTGTCTTTGTATTTTAGTGAAAGGGCTGTGGAATGAAGTCATCGAGGTGGAAGGGAAGTCATCAATGTTTTAAACATAGTGTGTTGCTCTGCTTAAAAGGCTTGAAAAAGCTCTTATACCTCAAATAGATACTCATAAATAGTTCAAGAGTTGTTTATGCCACCAGGAGTAAAAGTGTTGTCACAATGTTGCAATTAGCATTTGGTAGGGGAAGAAGTGCATTTCAGCAGGTGATAACACAACACCTTAACGACGCTGATGGATATAGGTCTTTGAGCAGGTCGTTACCTTTGGGGCTGACAGAAACAAGTCTTTGACGTGCCATGTGTAAAGCCGAAGATAACAATGCTGTAACAGCCTGCCTTTTTGACACCTTTTATCACCAGAAAACAATTTGTAAACGAATGGGAAACCATGCCAAATGTACTTCCAGTGTAGTTAATGCATCTGTCTCTATACACCTAGACAAATTTGTAGTTTGTGGAAGAAGGAAGACAAAAAACAAGAGAACAACTTTAAATCTGATTCTGATATTTCAAAACCCAGGAGCTTTCTAAATTGACAGTGTTCTGGTGAAAAATTGATAATTATGCACATTTACATTCATATCAATTTTGAGCTGTATAAGCTGTTCATTATCTGCAAGAGCTGATTTTAAACATATTGATATAGTGTGTATTTTAAGTAAACCCTTAAGTAGCTAAATATAGAAGGGAGAAAATATAATTCAAGCTTTATTTTCTTATGGAGTGCATCTTTTTGCGCTGCATGTGTTTTATAGTACTGGGAATTTTTATTTACCCAGCCTTCCTTAGCTTCCTCACGAAGCTAACTCCTGGCCACTGAGAGCATAGGTGTGTCTATTGCAGGACAGGTCCTCTGACAGTTGGACACTGAGGAAGTTTAAACTGGAGACCCTCTTGATATATAGTGAGTTATGGTCTGTTCTCGTGGACCTTCTGGAGTCCATTGTTCTGGAACAAACTGTTGTCAGAAGCCCAGACTGCCAGTGTAACCAGCCTGTTCTTTTTACCTTTTAAACTGATGTTTGTTCACTTATGAAATGTGGAGATAATCCATCGATCCATTCTCATCTACTCATCCTTGTCAGGGTCACGGGAGCACTGGAGTCTATTCCAGCTACCAAGGGGAAGGTTACACCCTGGACAGGTCACCAATCTGCGGGGCTAACACAGATTGAAAGACTATCATTCACATTTACACCTATGGGCAGTCACCATTTAACCAAATGAGAGATGATGAGAGATGAAATTGCCTTTATTTGTCAGTTGCAGGTCTTTTGCCCACAACCGAGATGACAGACCTTGCCGATCGTACATACAATACACAAACATCACATTGGGGAGACAGGTCAGGCTAGGTAGCGAGGAAAAAAAACATCGAAATGTGTAACACAAAAGGATAATGCACAGTTGTCAACACACCATAGCACAATAAAACACAGACAAGCAACATGGGAAAGTGTTCCAGTGTGTACATCTGATCTGGGACCGCTGCAATCTTCGACTGCGCCTTCAGCTGACCCGATGTCCACATCAGAGGGGAG
Source organism: Maylandia zebra (assembly GCF_041146795.1). Classification (NCBI taxonomy): domain Eukaryota; kingdom Metazoa; phylum Chordata; class Actinopteri; order Cichliformes; family Cichlidae; genus Maylandia; species Maylandia zebra. The sequence goes on along the minus strand of NC_135168.1, from coordinate 16,939,905 downwards.
GTAAGCGTTGGAGGTGGCGTTGGATCCGGGGTAGGGAGGGTGATGCGTCAGTGAGTGCTTATCAGTATCAGTATCAGTATATGTGTGCGTGTCCATAGTTCAGCTGAGACAGTGTCCTTCACCCTGCCAGGCTAAGTAAACAGTCTTCCAGCCAACCCAGGTGTCCATGTCACTGGACTGAGAGAGAAGCTGGAGTACCTAGAGAGAGCCCACACAAACACAAGGAGAACATGCAGAATCCTCAGATGACAAAGTCGAACCCAGGACCTTCTTGTTGTGAGGCAACAGTGCTAACCACTGCACCACCATGCTGCTTTAGTAAATCATTTAGCACTGAATGTGAAGGGGGTCGCAGTGACCAGACTTAACACCTTTTCCTGGCAGAAGATTCATTTTTGAATAAAGAGACAAGTTTGCGAGCTTAACAAACACATCGGAAATTGAGCCTGAAATGAATTTATCTGGAGTCAATCCATTATAAGATTCAAAATTCTTTCTATTGGTTAAGGTTCCTGTCTTTAGGTGAAAATTATTCACCAGTTGTTTTAAAATGAAATCTCCAAGACTATGCATGCCTCCGGCTCAGGATGGCTGAAAATAAATCATGCTTAGTGCCATTAAATGTCCTCCATAAATATGTCACAAATAATGCATTGTCAACAAATTGGTGACATTCAGGAAATTGCTGTTCCTGAGACGCTGCTAATGGTCAGACTTACATGCAACCATTGTTTGAGAAAAAACGGCAGGTAATGGCAGACTGGATGATGTCAGATGTTTAACCGTGAATATGTTACACCTTTTCTTTGCATGACAACAGGTTGGCTAAAAATACACTTTGCTGCTGCCGCTGCTAATGTGCACGCTTGTGCCTTCCAGTATTCGCAGCGCTCCACTTAAGAACTTGCTCACCGTCTGAGATTTCAGATAACTTATTTGCACGAAGTGTCAGTTGGTGTGAGGGACTGTGACATTGTTTATGCGCAAGTAAAGTTTTAAGATTGTTGTAGTTGTTGTTTATTCCAATTTGCATCTCCTTTTTCTTATTCATGGGCCTTGTGGGCCAGCTAAACTCTGCACTGTGTGAGCTTAGCGCCTGACTGTTGTTTACCACGCTTCGCTCTCTCCCTCAGGACTCGGAGCTGTTGTAATGGAAAACATCAGATACAGGTACTACAGCAACAGTTTGAGTTTACAAAGAGAATAGAAAGCATTCGCAAAAAAAAAAAAAAAAAAGAGGTACGGAGATGCCTGTCCAAGGAAAAAATATGCTTCAAAATGATATTGCTTAAATGGATGTCTGTGTGTGTGTTTTTTGTTTGTTTGTTTGAGTCAGCATCAGGACCAGAGTTATCAGAAGCTTGAATGGCTTTACAAAGAGTGCAGGTTGTTACACTTTGGGGAAGACAATTTCCATAACACTATTGGGTTTTTTGTGGTTTTAAAGCTTGTCTTTTGGTGCCATAGCAATGCTTTGATCCATCTGCAAAGACAATCTGATTATGTTGGCCATGTCCAAGTACGTCTGTTATCCCTTTACACAGTGTTCACCTCGTTATGCATGCATGGAGGGATGATGCCCTTCAAATACTGCACACTGGAGTCACATCTGTCAGGACCTTGGTGTTGCTTATACGCTCTGACTAAAGGTTAATGTTTTACCTGCACAGGGCATATTTTCATTTGGTTTTTAATGAGATAATTCTGACTAATTGTCTTTGCATCTTAAGCCATTCGCCACACTGAGATTTCAAAACACAGAACTCTATCAAACAAGGTTAAGAACAAAAGTTTATTTAGCTCCCAGAAAGATTTTAAAGGTAAATGTTGAATCAGGGATTTTTTTATTTCATTTTTCTTTTTTTTAAATTTTTGATTACTTCAATATTCAGCTGCAGTTTTGCATAAACAGCTGTCAGTGCCATTCTTTCAGCATATAGCAAGCATACAGCTGGTGAACTGTTAAGTAATTTCCAAGGTGACATTAAAGCTTGTCATTTTAAACAGTCAGACTCCTTTCAGGGTCCTTTCTATCAGAGTCAGGGTCCTTTCAGTCTGTGATGCAAACAGTAGTTCAGTCAATTACAATGTCCAGCTGTCCACAATAGCACTAACGTAACTTTAACTTAATAACTGTCGCTCATCAAACAATTTCAGACAACTTCTCTGCAGTTTAAAGTTACTGTAATACCTGTCACTAATTGACAATTATGCAGCTGTTATCAGTGCTAAATGCTTCATTTGCATACCATGAATGTATTTGAATGTAACTTAAAAGGCTAAAACATAACATTATCCTAATATTTTAATGAATGAATAAATGACTTTCATAAAATTAACCCAAATTTTTTCTTTAATCTAATGATATCATATTTTTCCTTTTTTCTTTTCTTATGTATGTTTCAATGGTGCATACTACCAATTGTGGTCAGAAGTTGAATGCAATTTTATTAATTTCTTTATACTGTTCTTTGTCCAGCGTGAAATGATTTTACATTCGAATTTTGAATAAGTGATGTTGAAGGTTCTGTAGTGTCTTTTAACTTGATCATGCCAATGCCTATTAACTTCTTGTTAGGAGTCATGATTTACTGCTACTGGTAGTTTCTCTGTGTCAGCATAAAAACGATTTGTTTGACAGCACTGAATATTCAGAACAATGCTAAAGGAACTCAGTGAAGATCTGAGAATGAGAATTTTAGATTTACATAAGTTATGTAGGAAGGTCTCTTGGAGTCATTTCTAATCAACTGCAGATTTGAAAATCATCAGCACAAACAATTGTACTCAACCTGTTAAGCCCCCAGTAGTTTTCTGATCTCCGCGTCTCCTTCCTTTTACACCCATCTTTGGGTGCGTGGGTGCTTAAGAGGTTAAATATATGTTATTTGGCTGTGAACGATTAACCACTCTGCCAAGGTCCCAAGGTGTTACTCTGAAATGAGAGGAAATTGGTTTGGATGTTCAGGAATAACCCAAAAACAGACAGATGTTTCGAGGAGGTGAGGCTTTTAAACCACTGTCAGTCATGATGATGTAACATGATCCAGGGCTGTTTTACTCCCAGTGGTCCTGGGAAATTGTCCAAAGTTGATGCAGTGACGAAGGAGGACTATTTCTAAATTCTTCAGCTTCACTCAAATTAATGGCTAGACTGTTGACACTTGAACACAGTTGGGTTCACTAACAAGTCAATGAAGCCAAACTCATCAAAACTGATTTTGAAGTAGATTGGAGAAAATCCAAAATAAAGTAAAATTGTGCACTCAATTCCTGTTTATAAAAGTCATTAAAGATTTTGCTGTTCAGGCAAAAGAACAATTCAAAGAAAAAATTTAAGTGTTTGTAAACTTTTTGTAAACTAATGTAAACTTTTGACCCAATAAATGTTACCAAAGGGTTTTTGTTTGTTTTTTAATAATCGCCAGTTCAGAGTGTGTGTTAGTAACTCTAACCTCTGGCTGTGAACACAGAAGCCCCACCCACATGATTTTCAAACCGTCTGTTGATAATGGGTAACCAATCAGACAAAAGCTAGTTTAAATGGAGTGCAAAAAGAGCTAAATGGTTTGTTTCAAGCAGAAGATAAACTTGAGGGCTGCATTAAAGCCTCAATGTAAGATAAATAGGAATTATGTTGAGCTGTGGCTCATGAAAAGCTGCTTAAGTAGAAAGCAACAATGAAAAAGATGGAACTGAAAGTGAGGATAATGGGTGTCCTTTAGTGGAGAACAAAGATGGATTAATTATAAGGCTTAGCTGAGTCAGATGTTTTAGATCAAGAACGTGGGTTGAAAAAAACTTTGGCGATCACAAATTTTGCAAACCCCCCCCCAGTGTTTTAGTTTTACATTTTTCCTAAAATTCTTTGTACCTTGCTTTCTTTATGATGAAGACAGCTAACAAATATTATAAATCTCACAAAGGCATTGTTTCCCAGCGTGTTTGACCTGATCATCAAAGGAAGCTACTTGATATAGGGCGTCTAAGATCCCTTTGCTTTTTCTTATAAACCTCATGTTGCTGCACTGCTTTGTTGCAGTCTGCATAAATATACTTTCAGTTCTCGAAACTATGCAAAAATGATCTCTGTTGGGGAGTATGTTAATGACAATTTCTGGGTTCTGACCTGCTGACTTTGGCCTTTTTGTTCTACTTTCTGCTAAAGAATTTGTGCTCACTGGTTTTGCTTAGTCAGCCTTGGCTGTGTTGACTTCACAAATATTAATTTCTCTGCTATCCAGCCTCATTCTAACTGCAGTTTAAAAAAAAAAGGAAATTCCGGTGAGCCAGCTGACAGGAACGACTCTTTCAAACTCAAAAATTGTTGCTAAAAACTTTTATTAGCATGTGACTTTTATATAATTTACAGTCTGCTATCACCACTCACATATCATGACTATTAAGTCCACCCATATGTCAGTATCCACAGTGTCTCAAAGTGTTATTGAGTCCTTTAACAAAACTTGCATGGTGTGGGAGTCTGTTGTCATTAGGTCAGATTTTTTCAGTTTCTCTTGTTTTCTTCTTGTTTTTAGTGTAGTAGATGCATGGAAATAAAAGAATACCACCTAAGCTGAGGTATTGTAGCAGAAGTTGTGGTGTGTTTACAAATGACAGTTCATGTCATAGCACGTTACAATAAAAATATTGTACTACTCCGTGATAAAACAATAAGCAGAGGAGAAACAAATTGACTGGCTGCTCTGAAAAGAAGCATCAGCTGCAATGAAGTTTCACAGAGCGAGACTCATGCATTATATTTCAAGTAAACAGATTGTATTCAGCCACTGGTAGAACATGATCTATAATCTCAGTGGGTGTATACAAGACAAGTTACATTTCTACCCTAAGGGTCCCATTGAAGATTTGGCATCATGGATTTCTGTCCACATTTTGAAAAACAATAGGTCATCAATAAAGGAATTGCTGTGTACGATCCCTCATTTGTCTCTGTTGTCAGCTGATGGCCAGACAGTTGGATGTGCATACTGATAACAGATGACTCTGCCCTTCGCTGACCCTGCTGGTGACGGAGGATGCCTCGCTGTGCGACGCAAATTCACTGAATAATCATTACGCCAGTGCACCGCGGGGAATTAATAAACTAGCAAATTGACTGGCTCCAATCAGGTCACAGTGTACACACTTGTATCCCGTCTAAATCCTCTGTGACGGATAGAGCATAATGCGGGCTATGTGTGGGGGGATTGTTTGGGATATGAATGAGGCGCACCACTTTAAGTCATTTTGTTTACCCTGACGTGTGACTGCTAAAACTGAAGGCAGATATTCATGAAGGCTTCTGATTGAAAGCCTCAAAAGTGAAACTGTAGAAGTCTTTCAGCTGATTCTTCTGATGTTCTAGGAAGTTTTGAAATTATGCAGTATGTTTTTTTTAAACATCTCTAGACTCATTGTCTTTAAATACATATAATTATACAAACTATTATCATAAAAACAAAAGCCTGAAACTATTGTGATTTCCGCTCATATCCATCTCTGTAGAAGGAGACTTTACAAAAGTAAAAGTTGTTTTTAATAAATGGAAGAATAAAGTGATGCTAACGACAAAGAATGTAATGGATCCGGTCTCAGAAGCAAAGCTATTTCTTTAATGCATTTCTATAACCATCTGCTGCGGTTGTCTGTGAATAGATGGTGTTGATCTTGGTTTCTCTGTGAATGAATCGAGCACTATACTGTCCCGCTCAAAGCTAAATATGTCATAGATTGTAATTAATGCAGTGAAGCACCTCTCTGTAGTCAATATTTATTGGTTGGTAGTGAACAGCTTGTGTGCAGCGTGAGTAAAATCTGTGCATGCTGGTCTGCTTACACCTTATTTTGTTATTTTTCTATTTTACATGACAGTTTTCCAGTTAAGTTGGGCATCCTTATGTGGAGGAAATTAAGTGAAACTTTGTGATCTACGAGTTGTGATCGTGTGCAGCTAATTTGCATTGGGTAATATGGTTCTGAGTAAATGAAATGCCTAATGCAGTATGTTCACTGGCAACTTGCCGAAATAGCTATGTAAGAAATAATCTTGCTTTAGGAGTGGATAATGGGAAGGAAAACAAAAATGCATTGACATTATATATTTTTTAGATATTCGGTGCTCTGCAGTGACAGTGGTCGGAGAGGAAATTACATTATGTGAACATTACCAGTAGAAGCCTAGTTGTTACGATAATTCTCAGGCAAAGTAGACAAAATGTAGCTCTTATTTTAATATTTAATCTACTTTTTTAATAATGCTTTGGAAGAGTTGATAGCTAAATATGGGTTAGAAGTCAGTTCGAGTATAGGTATGTACTAAAATCTACTCTTAAACATGAACTGGAACTAAAGTGGTAAAGACTGTAGTATTGCTAAACACCAACATTTTTGTTTTCTTTGCGTTGTTCTTGATAGCTATCATGCATTCTCATTATTCCCAATACAGAAGAGAGTGTATGTAAGGGGGGGTGAGTGTCTTTCTCGGCAGCAAAGAAATGCTTTGGATGCTGTTATTGACTTTTATCTTTTCTGAAACCCCAATCTGCTTCACAGCTAAGTCATTTCAGCTGGTTGTAAACCACTTAAACTTTATCAAATGCTATAGTCACAAAACAGTAACCGGAGACCATTGCATGGCCAATATTATAATGACTCTGTGCAATGAACTTACGATCTTGTCCTTTTAGAAATGGTTGCTATGAAGATGGGCATCAGAGTCTGTGACAACTTGCCATGAGTTGCCATATTAAAAGTTACTTTGATGATAGGTGGTGATATAATGACAATAAGGTGTAATCAGTCATCTGTGTATGATTGGGGTCCTGTTGTACTGTCTGCATCCAGAAATTCTCATTAACTACATAGATTCAGAGTCTAGCCAAAACCTCATAGATCTGAAACAGAAAAAAAATCTCCATAAATAGCAACGTAGTTGTTAGGGAATTTAATAAAAGTATCACATTGATGATCAACAACCTTGCTTTTATATAGCAATTAAACCAGAGTACAACCAGTTGACAACTAGTGAAGTCAAGTTGGACTCATTGGTGCAGAATGACGTAAATCGATTGCAGCATGTTGGCATTCTGCCATCTGTCCGCATTTATCAATTTGATGGAATTGTTTGGAGACTTTCATCAGACTTTAAGTGATCACAATCAGTTTTAGCTCAACTGCAATTTTTAGGTTGCCTCCTGCTTTTGCAGCAGCGACCTGTGCAATCACCTTGCAGTCTCAATATCTGGGGGAAGAGTTGGTCGCTGCAACTACTTGGTCATTGAATGTGAAATTTTTTTTGCATCCGCAAATTCTTTTTGTGGGGTTTCCTATGAGTTGCAGTGAGATTACTGTCTTATTTGTATTTGAGTAGGACTGAGCCAAAAAACAAAATTGTCTCAAATGAAAATTAGATGTAGTTTTAAAAACTATGATTAAAAACCCAGAACAAGAGCAGATTCTCAGAATTGAAAAATGTTTCTATCGATCACATAAAACATTTTTAAAAAATGTCATCTGTTATGAGAATAATTTCCATTTAATTTCATGTTGAATATTTGAGGAATTTCTCCAGCTCTCTGCTAAAGCTGGAGAAAATAGAAAATAAATAACTACAAAAAAGGAAGATACAGCTTGTTGTGACACATAGTCTCTTATAGTGTAAGGGCCTCGATAGGGAAGTACATCAATCAAACAACTGTATCGCTATTGGCTCTTCTGTATTGTGTGTGTTTGTGTGTTTTCATAGTCATAAAGCCAGTTCCACCTCTTTAATATGCACAAGGCATGTTGCGATTGTGTTCATTAAAACAGAATTCATGACACTCCTCCATAAGGCTGTTTGCCATGGTGGGCTTTCATTCATTAACACCAGTTGGTGGTCTGTATGAAGGTGTGTGTGTGTGTTTAAATATGTATGTGTTCTTTTTATTTATTTTGTTTTTTTTATTTTATATTTTATTACAGCCTTTGTGATGTCCCTTTTGTCATGTGAAAGAAAAAGGTTGAACTATATTTGCAGGGTAGTGTTATTACTTTGGTAGTTTTTAAATAAGGGTACACTAAGGCCTATAAATACAGTGACCTTTTCTCTATTGGAGTAGGTAGTGGACAAAGCTATAATCATTTTCCGTGTAGTCATTGCCTGACTTCCCTTACGTTCATCAGGGTGCAGCCTTGAGAGGTATGATTGAGGTTATTTTTTTCATTTTTTTTTCCTTCTGCGCTCAACATACCCCTCCGCCTCTTGTGGACTATTCCAAAGGGCAATGTAAGAGCGGGCAGGCTGCTATTAGAAAGCCAATATATTTGATATGGTTCATGGGTTACTGTACGGACTGATCTGTGGCCTGTCAAGTCGTGTTAGTGTTCATACAGGTTGAAAAGGCAGACCACAGAGAAAATCACACTAATCTTGCACTCATAAAACCCCTTGTAAATGAAGTCATCCTCACAAATCACACAGCTTCATGATTTTATTTATGTTTGCTGCTGAATCACCATATAAGCTGTGATGTTTGGCTCTCTTATTACGTCTTTTCCTCCTTTTTTCCCCTCCTCCACACAGTGGTCAGAGATCAGGGTTTGTTGCAGAACTGCAACCTTATAGTCTTCCAGAAATAAATCTGTTACTCAAGGACACCTTTCACACATACGGTTTTTGGTTATTTTTTCATTTTAAATCCTCAATTCCTTAACCCTAGAATTCAATGAATACTGAATGACATTGTAGCCCTTGCTATTTTAAGGGTCACTTTATTTGAAAATACATTGGTTACTGCAAAATACAAGCTGCTCCATCTCTTCTGGTCATTCAGTTCCCACTTGCAGCAAGGTGGAGGTACTGCACATGTACACTGAGGGGCACATTGACCTTGTAAACAAACCCTCTCCTTGTGGTTTCCAATCAAAGTTATTAGAGTTTTGTATTTTTCATGAGTTTTTATTCATATTTAATTTCAAATTTTTTCTTTCCATCCATTTTTAATTTGTTAGTTTCAAGAGTGGGTCCATTTAATATTTATTGTTTGAAATATTTAGTTTTAGTTCGTTTAGTTTAAGCTTTCAATTTATTATGATATGGTTAGTGTTTGGCATGGCAAAATGTTTTACGTTCAGACAAACACTGATGCCTTAACGTACTGAACTTTTAAAAGTCATGCTTGTATTTTGTGCATAAAAATAATTTTCAGACTCACCTCTTATGCAGCCATTGACATGCTCATCTGTAATGGCTTTCACAGTACAAAAACCTGTCCTGTAAACATGTCAAGTGCCAGTAAACATCTGGACCAAAGCCTCCTCATCCTTGTTCTTTTGCCACATTTGATCAAACTGACAAAACCTAAAGCTAACAAGAGTTTGTCTGCATTTTAGTTCATTTTAGGAACACAACAATGTATCAGTGCTTTTTTCTTAAAATCGAGTTTTCTTTGGGTTTTTTTTACCATTTAAGTTTAGTTTAGTTTTAAGTATACTGACCTTGTTTCTAACCTTGTTTGTCAACTTAATTGGTAGGGAGCTGTTAATTCATTTAGGGACTTTTTCTTAAACAGTTCATAATTTATTTTAAAAGATCCAAATGGTTAGAAAAATATAATGAATACCAACAAAAATAATACTGGAAAAGTTTATATATTGATTAATTATGACATTATCACTAGTCTATATCTTGTAGGAAATAATCGCTACGATTGAGATGAAACACCAGGTTTTTAAAAGATGTTCTCATGGTTACCATGGTTTTGTTCTACAGAACAAAATGATATTTAGAAATGAAATAATAATACCGTGTCACATATTATACTATACTATACTGTGAATGACTCTCATTGTTCCTGTTCCTGTTCTTTTGCACAGTTATAGTTACATTCTCTCTTGAACCTCTGTGCACATGTATGTTGAGTTTTGCCTAAGAAGGGAGCACACAGGGAAAATTTCCCATTATGATAACCTTAAATCAAAAATTTGAAACGAGTTTGTGTAAAGGATATTGATCTTTTTCAGGTAGCTCTTGCACTTTTGCCAGTGTTAGATGTTAACTTAGATAGGCCACGCTGAAAAAGGTTTAGCCTAGGTAGTAGACCAAGATCATAGAAACCATCAAAAGACCATAGAAATTCTGTAGCTTGTATTGACGACAATGAAAATATTCATTAGTGAAGCAAAGACGGTGAATCCCAAATTTATAGAACTGCACTGTTTTCTTGTCACATTCCTAGGCTTATAAAATATTTGAAACCTCAAAGCAGAGAAGTGGAATAAAAGAGCTGCTGGATCCATTCACCATAAGGGTGGAGTCTTTGAACTACTAAAGTTAACTGATTGATTGATTGACTGATTGATTGTTATTGTAAATATGCTTGTCTAGTTAATCATTTTCTTTCATCAGTCCACTCAGTGGGAGGTTTTCAGGACACACGGGTGTAAATATGAATTTAAAAAAAGAAATGTATTTCTTTGCTTTTTCCTACTGTGAATGGTTTACAGTGAACTTGACTTGCATAATTTATGGATCTCACTGACACTTTGAGTTGAGAAAAACACCTTCCTGTATTGATGGGAATTCCCCGAGGGGCTAGGGGACAGTGAAAAAGCCTGAATTAGATCCAGCCCTTGACAGGAGCCTAAATCCAGGCTTTCGATTTGTGTCTGGCAGGAACCTGTTTAGATCACGAGTTAAAGTCAGACAGAAGTGTAATGCTCTACGCCCCATTGTGTGTTTTCCAGGCTTTATGGGGCACAACAGCTATCCGGGTCCATGTGAACACAAGTACTGTGGCTTGGGACGCCATTGTGTGGTCAATCATGAGACCGACCAAGGGGAGTGCAAGTGCTTGGATCACTGCAAACCACACTACAAGCCGGTGTGCGGTTCAGATGGGAAACTCTACCAGAACCATTGTGAGCTCCACCGAACCTCGTGCATCAGAGGACACAGGATTACCATCATGCACAGTGAAGAGTGCTTCTACAAAGGTAAGAAGCTTTGTGACATATTTCTCATGACAGATGTGTTATCTAGTCCACCTTGTACCTTTAGTAATGAACAGTATATGAAGTCAAAATGGCCCCGTCACTTGCAGGATTTAACATATTTAAGTTGCCATTAGAAATACCTTTGGATACACCCACTGCTTATTGTAACAATGTTTTACATCAGTAAAAAGTCCTGATTTGAGCAAATCTTCTTTAAGCAAATCTGTTCACTTGACAGTCATCTTGGTAATACTTCTGAGAGGTTATTTGGGCAATGTTTTTTTAAAGGCAGTGCTTAAATATGGTGGTTACCTGGCGATAAAAATTGCATGTGTAGGAAACGTCTAGAAAAACTTTACATTTTGTCTCTATCTTTGCTGTTGTGAAATTCCATCCATCCATTTTCTTCCGCTTATCCGGGGCTGGGTCGCGGGGGCAGCAGCCCAAGCAGTAAAGCCCAGACCTCCCTCTCCCCAGCCATCTCCTCCAGCTTATCCGGCAGAACACCAAGGTGTTCCCAGGCCAGCCGAGAGATATAATCTGTCCAGCGTGTGCTGGGTCTCCTCCCGGTGGGACATGCCCAGAAAACCTCGCCCAGGAGACGCCCAGGGGGCATCCTTGTCAGATGCCCGAACCACCTCAGCTGGCTCCTTTCGATGTGGAGGAACAGCGGCTTTACTCTGAGCCCCTCCCGGATGGCTGAACCTCTCACCCTATCTCTAAGGGAGAGGCCAGCCACCCTTTGGAGGAAACCCATTTCCGCCGCTTGTATTCACGATCTCATTCTTTCGGTCACGACCCACAGCTCATTGAGAGCTTCGCTTTTACACTCAGCTCTCTCATCCCAGATCCGGAGTGGAAATTTCCACATAGATTTCAACTGATGATTTTATGGGGTATTACAACATATAGAAATTTGTTGTTGTCATTAATATGTTCTTTCTCACAAAAATTGACTGTGAGTCAGAGCCTGTTTAACGAGCCATGGTTGGTGTAGGTAAAAATGTACACAGTAAAGCAGTTATCCAGTATGGCATCTGCATTTTCATCTTGCCATAGAGAAAATAATGATGTTGTTGAATTCATGTGGGAGTTTTATACAAGCAAACATCAAAAGCAGCATAGTAATTAGCAAGATATCAGCAGAACAGTTATGGTTGTGAAAAAGATGCATGCTTTGCTTCACATTTAGATATGTCATGTCAAAATTCAAGCAGATGATGTTAAAAAAAATCTGCCTGAATAACCAAATCAAAATTAACACATTACTGAACATGCAGACATCCATGACATTTTATTTACATTTACACTACCGTATTAATACCGCATAGTGAAAGGAGCTTAACAAAGAGGACGCTACCTGAAACCAGTCATATAGCTCTCTCTGGTTTGCAAAGCACACTTTAGAGGTAGGAGCAGGTGGTAGTGCTGTTGTGTTCATATTTCCCCAGAGAAGGCTGACTGCATTCTACCATTGATTGTATAAACATACCAATTATTCTTAGTCCCCGGAAACAGGCTCTTCTCCCTTCACAATGCTAGACATCACTGAAGTAAAAGCTCCTGACACTCTGCACCTTTTCCTTTCAGGTCAAAGGGGATTGATGAAAAATCCTCACATACAGCATATGCATAATATTCATGAGAGACTGCATCTGCATTGATTTGACAGGGTTTCTCCACATACTTGTTAACTTTGAAAAGTAACTTCACAAGAGACTAGGAATGGTGCTTGGATCTATATAGTGTCGCACATGAAACTCTCTGCGGTCCTCCTTACAGAGAGTTTTGAGGACAACATTCTCGGGATGTAAAACCAAAATAAACCAAAACAAAAACAAACAGCACATCCTCCTTACCCAAGTATGCCTTCTTCCACTACTGAAATGTTCAATTTAAAGATGAACAAAGCCTAAGTGTAGGTAGGAAAACAAGCATTTACATCAATTCCCTTTACAATACAAGAGCCGGCATACAAACCATCTTAAAACTGCAGCCTCATGACTTGGAATACGTTAAGGGAGCAAAAAAGCGATGCAGGTAAGGCAGTGTTAACACTTGAGCATGCATTTTATCCTAAAAACACAAAACGGCATCTAGATCAATGATCCTCCTGTGAGTGACTGTCCTAACTAGCTTGCCACATGTGCCCTGTCCTGTCAGGCTATCCCCTCCCCACTCATCAGCATCTGTTCGGAATGCAGAGTGGGATATTTGACCAGTGTCAGGTGATCAATATCAGATCAACAAGAGCCAAAAGAAGGGGGGGAAACAAAGGCTCTTTTTTTTCCTTCTTTTTTTAAACATTGCATCCTTTGTTCAGTCCGGATAGTTTTTCTTTCTGCTGTGACTGATATGTAATCAATTTCTCATCGGATAAAAGCTCCAGGGAGAGGACACAGGAGCCTGTTGGAGCGATTAGTAATCACAGTATTATTTTTCTCCTCTGCACTTTAAAATATTTAGAAATTAAACCATAAATTATATTTTTAAAAATTGTTTGTGATTTTAAACTTTACATTGGAAAACAAAGCGATTGCTTAAATGTTAGACAGCTTCAGGGAATTTGTTCTTTGTTGCAAGTACAAAAGGCAGCATAGCAGCGAGAGGAAAGGAATAATTGAGCAAATGTAATAGGGCTTACAGCCAGATCTAGATGTAATTATGATCCAGGGATTATTAGTGGGTAAAGCAGAATGTGCCCTCAATGGCATGTTAAATATGTTACTTGATTATTTGTCCTCCAGGTAATGGGTCCAATTTATGTAGCAACAGGAAGATATATACTCATTATCATAGCATAATAATGACTTTTCCTCCCTTCTTTCAGCATTAGCTGCCTCTAAAGCGCTTGCTTGGGTCCAGACCTTTGAGACTGTGGACTGTTTCTTTTGGTGCTGTGACATAAAACAGCAGTTTCTAAAAAAGAACAGTCATCAACTTGTCGGTTGACTAACAATTAACCAATCAGAACCATGAGTGAGATTAAAGCTGTATTAAAGCTTTCATTAGTAGAGGGTCAAGTTGTGCTCTGTCACAGGGATGATTTAAATGGCCAGTTCTTACTTAAAAAAACAAAACAAAACATCCCCAGATATTGTTACTGAACAGTTAATTGGGGAATGGAATTGGACTGGTGTATATGGCATTTTATTTACCACAGCATTGCAAATTTAGAATTGGTAATTAAGTTTTTAAGCATCACTTGCACCACTGTGCTGCAAACTGTAGTAAGGTGCACATTGTACTTCTTTTTTTGAAATTGCATAAATTCAGGCTGATATTTATTGCTTGGCTAAGGAAAATCAAGTCCCTTATCCCATGACATTATTGATTGTGCACAATGTAAGACTGAAGATCTGACAAATCTAATGTTAGACTAAAGAGTTAAAGTTACCTTATTATATACAATAAAGCTTTCATTTAGATTTGGAAGATAGCTAAGCCATTTGTGAAAAGCTTCTTTTTCTTCTTTTCTCTAATGAAGAAAGCTGTTTAAACCAAAGAATTCTTACAAAATTGGAGGGACTAATGCTAATAAACCTGCCGTGCTCGGAAACAATATACATTTTTCCTCTATTCGGTTTGTTTTTACCATAAGCAGTATATAGAAAGTCATTTAGAAAAAATCAGATTATAAATCTGAATAGACAAGGAATAATGACTAACTATAGATATTGGCAAAGATATGCACTCCCTTCATGCTTCTTGGTTAACACTTTCAAGCATAATCTGTCATTCTAAAGTGAAAAGGAAAAAAATCAAGGTAAGTAGTTCACAGTTCCAATATTTGATCAATAAACAATGAATTGAAACTAAGTTTACTGGGTTCATGCTGCTAGGATCTTAGTGTTGAATTTGAGGAGGTGGTTTATGATGAACATGTTTGGCGCATATTTTTCTAAAGGCTTTTTTAAAACTGATGCTGCCCTTGTCCTTCTTTGGATGCGAATCATAGGTATTATTCAGATATGCTATATTGAATTACTGTTGAATATTGAATTAATACACAGAAGGTTTATCTTATACAGCATAAGGTGCGGTATACTGTTCAACATATTAATCTTGCTGTATTAGGTGACAATTGGTTGTTTACTTCGAAACACAATGCTATAACTGTCATGACATGCAAGAGCTACTAACGCTTTGTTGGCTGGGACAAATTGGTTCATATTTTTGTTGCTGTTGGCTATACAGATGCTGATAAAATGATGACTGTCAAACAGTCATCTGCCAATCACATACCAACACACATTTGTTAGTCTAACTATCTATATTACTTATAATAATAATTATAATGGATTGCATTTATATAGCGCTTACTTATATATTCAGTTTTCCCTTGAGTACTGTATATGGTATATGATAGTTGAGAATTAAAAAAAAATCTAAATGCTGATCTGAATATGTTCATCAGCGTTACCCATGATGCCATGGTGCCTTGATTTATTAATAGATGCTGTTAAACTGTACAGTTATTTAAATGTCATTGTGATGTCTTAATGAGACCACATATCATCAGCAGACAAGCCCAGGATCTCTTGATCACTGAAGAGATTTTGCTTCATTTTAATTTGACAGACAGACAATTAGCCCTCTAGGCCAGCTTTGACATAGAGCCATGAAAATGATTGCTTTTGAACTGACATCCATATGCATAAAAAGTTGAGTCACTCTTGGTTCTGGTCCTAGCTGGATGGATCTATGTTGGAAATGGACAGGGCTTGTCAGCCAAACATTTGCTGGGCCTTTTATCTATTATGAAAGACAGGATAAAAAATGACAGCCATGTGTTGACTGAAGCTTCTCGTTAGCACCGGGGAGAACACATGACCCCCATTTTCCTCTCACACTGCACGGCAACTTAACCAGGATCGAATCTGATTGAAAATTAAGTGGTGCACAAAAGCCTGTCCAATCTGTGGAGGGCAATGTGGGCATGAAGACGAGCAATCTCTGCAGCGAGCAATTGCCACAAGTGGAGACAATTAGGGCTACGGTTGCGCCACATCAAGCAAGTGGTTACAGTGCATTAAGTGCATCCAATTATGTGGGAGATCATACATTGAGGAAAAACTTTAGACATTCAGCTTCCAGTAAAATTCCTGCACCAGTCCTTCTTAATTTTTTATTTACTACTAACTGTATTGTTGCATTGCATCACTTACTTTGCTGTTGCATGCTGCAAGATGGATGAAGTTTTACTCTTTGATCCTGTCTGTGTTTCAGCTTTGGGGATGAACTGATGTTATTACTTGACATCATACCTGTATGAAGTGAAATGGTGTGCTGGAGACTTCTGGCAGTTGCATAACATATTGGTTTGAGCATTTTGGAAGAAGACACATTTTTTCTCTGTGATTTGATAGAGTTAGAATTATTGCCATAGGCTCAGAATATAAATGAATTCTCCATTCCTGTGAACATGTGCAAGATCATGTGGTTCAGTCCAGCGTTTTTTTCAAGGTTACTGGATTAAAAAACAAAACAAAAATAAACCGAACAAATACATGACCATGTTTCAGAGTTACAATTTTCCAGTATTTGTTAATGAACAAGATATACATTATAATTTCACAACTCCTTCTCATGCTAGAATTAGTGTCAAAATATTTTAATTGAAATATATTCTAGATGTTTAATATTGTTTTATTATATCGCCTTACCATGGTATTGTGATTGGTGATTATTGTTTTTATTCTGCTGATAATCTTGAATTTTGAAGCAACTTGCTGTAATATAGTAATTATAACAGATATTTCTTGTGTAACTTTAATTTTACCAAACGATTAATATAACATAGGCTCTCTAAATAGGATTTACGATTTACGGTTTTAGAGACTTCTTATACGGGCAGAAGTGAAACTGTCTAAAAATGACTAAAATGTCAGCTTCAAGGTTTTACACACAAGTTTCAGTTTCAGGTTTCAATATTTGGTATATCACCAAGTAATAGGCTGTGTTATATTTTCTGAATGAAGACCCAAGAGGTGGCATACATAATAAAAACAGAATTAGAAGAATTAGGCCTGAATTTACCATGTCAGAGAGGCTGTTTTAAAAGGGAAGTAACCAGTGGCTGAAAGCAGGATCATTAGTCGGACAAGACTTCCATGAAAGTTGAACCAATTTAGGTCATGGCCATGGACAATAATACCCAGTCTCATAGTCCACAGATTAAAAACATAGAATCAGAATCAGAATAAGAAAGGGTTTTATTGCCAAATGTTGAGCGGGTTTACAACATTAGGAAATTGCTGCGGTGCTTCAGTGCAAACATACTGTTATAAATACTGTTATAAATTAAGCTTAAATAGACATGAAAATAAAAATGAGAATAAGAATTAAAAGTGCTAAGTAGATAGATAGATATATACATGATATATACATGAGTGCAGGTGGTGATCAGTGCCAAACATGGAATGATGCAGTGAACACAGCGTAGGGTGTTAGTGGTGGGAACAGTCATACGGTTATTGTTCATGTGTTCAACAGCAGAGGGGAAGAAACTGTTCTTATGGCGAGAGGTTCTGGTGCGAATGGACCGGAGCCTCCTGCCTGAGGGGAGCAGGTCAAACAGACTGTGTCCAGGGTGAGAAGGGTCAGCTGAGATCCGAGCTGCACGCCCCAGTGTCCTGGAGGTGTACAGGTCCTGCAGAGATGGGAGTCTGCAGCCAATAGCAGTGAGATCAAGCAATACAAGAATGGAGTAAAAAGTATCAGCAATGCGTAAAACATCATTAAAAAGCCATGAAATAGCAGATTCCATGCTGCGGTATAATTTGAGACCACTTTGAAACACCATGACTTCAGACTTCAGACAATACAGTGCATAGATTGGTTAAAATTTGACTGATCTCTAGCACCTACATTGTTATACATACACACATGGACATAATGCTGCATGTTTAAAATATCGTTGCGCTAAATCTGTTAAAAGATGGGAAATTCTGATTGTAAAAATCCATGACCCAGTTAAACAAAATAGCTTCTTGAAGCACCCAGAGGGACTGATTTGTGATATGCACATATTTGTCAACAGTTAGTAAAACGTGAAAGGTAGACGGGCTCAGATTAATTAAACCAATTAGATCTGAGTAATCTTAACTATAAAATATATAAGGGGCACACTGTATGTGTCAGAGCAGAAGGCATACATGATAGTAAGAAGATTTGGGGTAAGGGGACTGATGATAGAATTTTTGTCTCTGAAGCAAATTCTTGGCTTATGAGAATGATTTGTAATTCAGTCTGAAAAATATTTGTTTCGTGTAGCCTTAAAAGCATTTTGATATTAATCATTTGCCAAATTTGATACGACACTCAAAGACTGTCTTTTTCCCATGTCCACTCTGTTCTCCTGCCCTGCTGAGTGCCAAAGTAGACTCATTCTATCATATTTTATTATTATTACTATTTTATTTAATGCAGGACTGTAATAGTTACACTTAGGCTCTGTTTGTAAGTTTACGTTAGCATCATTTGTGCTTCAGTATATGAAAAAATGGGAATGAGGCTGCCCCCCAAAAGTGATGTCAAAATCACATGACTTGGCACCTGCAGTGATTGACAGTCTTAAAGAAACAGACTAGGATAGGGGAATGTTGCATGGATGAGAAATGTATGATGTTACTGATACGTGGCACTGATATGAAGATGTTACTGACTTGCTTGGAACGTGCAAGCAGAGAAAACTGGCTGCCACTGGGTCTAATTTATGTACTGCTTCTTTGTAAGGAAAAAAGAAGAGTGATTAGGAGCAGCACACCATTTGGATCATCAAAAAGATTTTAGGTGTCCCTTGTATTTTTGCATCCATGCATAGCTTGGCTTATAACAAAAGGTGAGAAAGAGTTTTTGCTTTTAAACTCCAGTGAATAACAAATATTCCCCCCCCCCAAACCTAAATTGTTAAGGACATTAAATCAACTCTTAATATTGTAGAGCAGTAGTTCCCAAACTACCATACGCGTACCCTCGGGGGTACGCAAGTGGCTGTAGGTGGTACGCGTGGGTTGGGGTTGGAGTGGGGATCAAAAATTTTAAAAGCCGAAATTTGCGCTAATGAAGTTTTATTTGACTGTTAAATACATGACTATATACCACCCTCTGGTGTTCAGCAAAAAAATAGCTCTGACAAAATACATGGGCGTGATTTGCCCAAATGACCCAAATGACTGACACCTAACAGTTGAAGTTGCCTCCAAGCATTCAGTGCAGCGCGAAAATGGACAAGTGGTTAACAAGAAAAAAAGGCCCTACCACAGAGACACCGGCCACAACAACCAATAAGCTCATGTCTGAAGATGCATTTTCCAGTGACCGCACAGGTGATTGTTCAACAACAATGTGTTCGTCAGATTTGGATGCTAGCAGGGATGTATCTGTGGTTACTAGCCAAGTGGCTAGCATAGCTGGAGCCAGCCATGTGGAAAGTGATGAAGTGTCTGATGCGGAGCGTCAAAGTGGGAGAAAGCATGACAGCTCGGACTGTAACACAACCTCATCAAAGAAGCGCAAATATGATGACAATTATATTTCGCTGGGGTTTACGTGTATAAATATTGGTGGATTTTCCCGGCCACAGTGTGTTATTTGTGCAAAAGTATTGTCTCAGAACTCAATGAAACCTTCACTTTTGCGCAGACATTTAGAGACAAATCATCCCCATTTGAAAAATAAACCAAGGGAATATTTTGAGCGACAGCTAAAATCACTTTCAACAAGTAAAACCTGCATTCAGGTGCCAGATCTTATGAATAAAAACAGACTACAAGCATCTTACATGGTCAGTTACAGAGTGGCTAAAAACAACAAACCCCACACTATTGTGGAGGACCTCATTCTCCCTGCTGCTTTAGATATGGTAGGGACAATGTTGGGGGAAAAGGCAAAAAAGACGATACAGTCCATTCCATCATCAAACAATACTGTCTCACGGCGCATCAATGCAATGTCAGAAAATGTTTTACAGCAGCTACTTCTGCGCATGCACCACAGTGAATTTTATGCAATACAGCTAGATGAGTCCACGGATGTGGCTGGCCTGGCGCATCTTCTCGTATATGTGCGCTACATTCATGAAGGAACCATCAAGGAGGACATGCTGTTCTGTAAACCACTGGAACAAAGGACAACTGCCGCAGATATTTTTCAAAAGCTGGACACATTCATGAACACACATGGACTCGTGTGGGACAGATGTGTTGGCATCTGTACTGATGCGCACGGGCCATGACTGGGAGACACGGAGGTGTGGTTTCGCGTGTGCAAGCAGTCGCGCCAGATGCCTCCTGGGTACACTGCAGCATCCACCGAGAGGCTCTTGCTGCAAAGGGAATACCTGTCCGTTTGAAACATGTTTTGGACACAAGTGTAAAAATGGTTAACTTTGTGAAAGCCAGGCCGCTGAACTCCTGCTTATTTGCTGCGTTGTGCAATGAGATGGGCAGCGAGCATGAGACATTATTACTCCACACAGAGATTCGCTGGCTATCTAGAGGGAAAGTGCTGACCCGTTTCTGTGAGTTGAGGGATGAACTTAAAGTTTTCTTCAATAACCATCCCTTTGAGCTGTCTGAACATTTGCATGATGAAGAGTACCTTACGTGCCTGGCTTATCTGTGTGATATATTTTCTCGTCTGAACGAGCTCAATCTCAGATTACAAGGCGTTTCTGCAACTATATTCAATGTTCAAGATAAAGTTGAGGCCATGATAAAGAAGTTAAACCTTTGGAAGAACTGCTTGGATACAAACAACACTGAAGTCTTTCCTGTGCTGCATGATTTTCTGTGCTCTAATGATCTCACACTATCTAAAAGTGTAAAGCGCGAATGTAATGTGCACCTTGAGGAGCTGGAGGTGCAGTTACGCCGATACTTCCCAGAGACGGGCGGCTCAAATGATTGGATACGTCACCCGTTCACCGCCATGCCTACTTCGTTATCACCGTCTGACCAGGAGAGCCTAATTGAAATCGCCACAGATGGATCTCTAAAAGTTGAACACGCTCAAAAGAACCTGGCGGATTTCTGGATAGGGCTGCGCACTGAACAGCCCGCGCTGGCTAAACGCGCTGTCAAGACTCTGATGCCTTTCGCCACCACATACTTATGCGAAAGGGGATTTTCTGCTTTAACAAACATGAAAACAAAATACAGAGCAAGACTTTGTGTAGAAAACGATTTAAGACTCAGCCTTTCCCAAATTGAGCCAAACATTGAAGAGCTGTGTGCCTCTGCTCAAGCACATCCATCACATTAAATAAAGTTCTGTTTAATGAAAGTTCATGGCCTTTATGCTCTCGACAAAAAAGTGAATTCTAATAAATCTTTTGATACACTGCTAGTATTAAGTAGTAAAGTTTGTTATTAAAACTCTGTCATTACTAAAAAATATCAATAAATTCATTTGGTGGTGAGAAATAATCGACTGTGCAGTATTTATTTTTATGCATGCGATATTGCAATGTATTTATAGACACTAATTAAGAATCGTTCGTAGTAGGGGGTATGCGGCTGAGGGTGACATGTTTCAAGGGGTACGTGGCTGGAAAATGTTTGGGAAGCACTGTTGTAGAGCAATGGTACATATTGTCCTTTGCAGCAATATCATGTAAGGCAGCAGAACTATGGTGAGCATCTGTAATTAGGTTATGTCTATAAAAGTAGGGCTTGTAGAAGTAAAGTGCTTCTGTTATTAGCTGCTTCCCTGGCATTCTTAGTACAACAAACTCTTTGTGGACAACTCCCGCGGGCTCCACCAAGAAAAACATGCTCATGAAGCATCATAGCTTCCGGCCTCTAGAGACATCCTACCTTAATGATGTGTCTGCGCCTTTCCCACTGGAGAGTCACTCCAGTGAGATCAGCTTGTGTACAGGGTTTCAGAACCTCCTGTGTGTTCTTGCTTTCTTTTAATGACTCTGTGGCGCCATTAATGCTGCGACCTCTCTACAGGACCTGGCACTGTCATCGGCAGCAGTGCCAAAGAACAAGCTGCTCATTAAAATCTAGACCTGTGAATCATTAAGTTCGCAAGGACGTCCAAACCATTGTCAGCTGCAGGGTCTTGGTGCCAGTCAACTCTAAAGTTAGTCTGTGCACATCTTGATATGCTTTGTTGATTAAAGGTTGTTTTCGGAATAAGACGGACTCATTCAAGTCAGTCACAAAAAAACAAAAGAAGAATATTCCGTTTAATAAAACACTGGAATACTTAATTATCATAGGGATGTAGTTTTGAGATGTTTAAAAATACTCTTTTCAAAGTTTTCTGTCATATTATTCTATATTTGACATATAGATGAGACAGTATGTTGTATTCTGCAATACTCAGGGCAGAGGAGATTAATGTTCAAGTTCAATCTATCCCGATTATGTGCTTAACTGATGTGTATTAAATCAGTCAATGCAGGATCACATTTGTCTTTTTAGTCACTAAAAAGAGGAAGACAGACACACAGATATACACATACACATCCACAAGGCCTCTGTGTGTGTAAATTGACACAATAAATGACACGTCTATGTGCCGTCACACAGTTTCTCTGCAGTTTTTACACTGAAAATGGATATTTATGACAAAAACCTTATCACAGTCAAGGAAATATAGATTAAGGGCAAACAAGTCATTATCTGAAAGATAAAGAAGCTAAGAGAGCAACATATCCTGAGACATAACAATCCACACCTTGCATGAGACCAGTGCCAGCCGGCTTTTTCTTCTTAAATGGTCAGTAAGAGAATTAATGTTTGACATTATGCAGAGAATGGAGAAATACAAGGCCAGGTTGAAGGCAATATGCTTGAAAGAATGCACTGAAATTACTTTCTACCACAGGAATAAATGTAGCCTCTATGACTTTGCCACCTTTTAAAATGGCACTGCACCTTCTTACCTGTCAGAACTCCTTAGTACTTATCGCCCCAGGAGATCTTTGAGGTCAGCCGACCTGATGCTTTTAGATGTTCCCAGGTATAAATTAAAGACAAAGGGAGAGAGGGCGTTTGCTGTGGCTGCACCCAGACTGTGGAACAGTTTACCTCCTCACGTCAGACTCTCCAAAAGCCTAGAAACTTTTAAAACCGCTCTTAAAACTCACCTCTTTTCATTGGCTTTTAGAAAGGTTTAATTTATTTGTTTTATATATTTTTATTTTATTTTTATCAGTGAGGTGTTATTACGAAATTGTGTTCTATTGTATTTTTATCTGTATTTACTGTACAGCACTTTGGTCAGCCTTGGTTGTTTTTAAATGTGCTCTATAAATAAACTTGACTTGACTTGACTTGACTAAAAGGAGACACTGAGAAAGTCTGCTGTCTGGAGCCGTGATAATGCCCATTCATACTTCCCTAAATTGACACTGCACAAAATTTTGTTATTGGACAACTTGGAGAGCAGAACATAGTCATCCTAAATCAGAGTTCAGGCATTACAGCAAAACAGAGATGTAGCTTTTTTATTGATTTTTTCCCAGCCTTTTTCTCTGACACAGTGATCTGCTAATGATAGTCATATCACTGAATACATGGCAGCGCTGACCTTCCTTATTATAACTGAATGAAAACAGATTCAGTAGAAAAAAAGCGTGGCTGTATGATATAGCTGTAGGGATTAGCACTAGCCCATTTGCTGAAAACTGATTGGGCAAATTTAGAGTACAATAGTTTCATTACTCTGTTGTGGTTAGCAGGAACAGCTTTTCTCCTGCACTTGTTGGGAAGGATCCACTGAAGATGGAGTGTAGAAAAAATGTTAAATAATTGGATGCAGAGAATTAAAAAACAGTGGGCTGAGGGAGAAATGTTACCTCAATGTAAATCAAACATCCTCAACAAGAATACATTGGAATCTGCAAACGTATTGTTTTATGAGTGAAGGCGCCGGTTGTATATTGAACACTTACCTTGTACGGTTTGGCAAAATGCATCAACTTGTATTTGTTTTACTGGCATTGTCAATCACTGAAATCTGCAGTCTTGGACTGAGTGGCATAATATCTGTGGTGTTATTTTGTACAGTTAAGGCTGAAAGATGGGAAGACAAGAGCATGGAGTGACTGGAGATGGCGAAGGCAGTCAATATTTACCGAAGGCTACAGGACCTAAAGCTGTTCTTCCATGTCAATCAGAATCAGAATCAGAATACTTTATTGATCCCTGGGGGAAATTATTATTATTATTTTTTTTTTTTTTCAAGAGAAGTGATCTAGTTTTATAGGCTGCAAGTTTAGTTTGTTTATACACAGCCCTGACTCCTGTCAAAGTGATAAAACATTGAACCCTAAGACTTAGCAGCTAATTTAGCTGGGTGGGATGGCAGCTCCTGCCATAAGTAGGTTTCACTACAAGCTGTATCAACAGTCCAACAGCAGCTTCCTGAGCTGATCAAATCACTCATGTTGAAGGCCTGTGTCCCCAAGGGCAACTGAAAGTCATGAGCCCTTCATCTAAATGCAAAAAAATGTTCCACTTTAGCCCCTAATTAAAGGATCTGTTAATCTGATACTTAAAGGAGATACCAGTCCAATACAGACGAAATATCCTGGACTAGGTGTCAGTGAGAATCGGCCAATCGCGGGGCCTTGAAAGTCGTATCAATTCAATTTAATACTGCTATGTTATCCTACTTTAGTGCAATGCTAGACTCACATATTTTGCTAGAAGGAAAGCTAAACAGCATGGAGGAACTTAACAACAAATGCTCCACAGTCTGGAGTCATTTCATGCTCACTTCACCCAGAAATGCTGTTGGTTTGTGATTTTTTTTCTTTTTCAATAGTCTGTGAATTAATTGTGATTTAATGGGAAACAGCAACTTGTGACTATGCTTTCACTGTTGGGCTCTTTTGTTATGCTAGGCTGAAAGCTCATTATTTACTTTAGGTAAAATTATGAGTTATCGTCAGCTTGATTAATGTCACCTGTCTCTTGTCTGTTCTGGACTGTCCATGTACGGAAGGGTGTACGTGGTGAAAGAGAGAAGAGAAACTCTGCATCTGCAGAACACAGTGCTATGTCTGTGTACTGATGTTATTTAAATAATAATAAGTACATTTTTAAATAAGAATGATTCATTAACATATTCATTTTTACACTGTTATTAAGTCAGTACTTTAAGCAAAGTCACATGCCTTACATTGCTGTGTCCTTACATTTCATATCAGGAGTACTTTTGTACCCAGCCCAGTAAGGCAGGAGCCTGTAGAGTTTGTACTATGTACAGTAAACTTCTCATGTTAACATAAGAATACATTTTCTTCCTGCAGTTTTACAGTTTGGTGCATGTGGTTCATGATAGTAAAATTGCACTTTTGTAGAATGAAAGGGATGATTTGTAAGTTCCCAAACACAAAAATAGATGAACATGAAAGAAACTTGGGGAGCTTTAATGAAATTCTTTAATAATTTGCTTGATCTGTTTTCCTCTGGGTTGTTTCTGCACAGCAATCTGTCACTTTACTCTTCCTCCCTTTGGTTATGTAAAGGCTCCATCAACCGTAAAGCAATGATCTGCAGCGTAGCCATGATGATGATGATGATTATAACACAGCACTGTGATGGAGAGCTGTGTAGTACACTGGACATTAGTGATGTCATCTCATATTTTAATTTGATCCATAGCTGACAGCGTGCCCTTGAATCCAGTAAACATGATAGGCTTTACTGGCAGTAGTTTCTGTGATGTGATTTTGATTTTATAGGGCAAACACACTCCCTGTCTTTATCTGTGGTTTTCAGTGTCCTTGTATTGTGTTTATCTGTTTTTTTCTTTTATTTTGTATGTAGGCACTTTGTTTTCCTCTTTATTAGAACATTTCCACTTGCAGAGTGTGTTGATTTGATGACAGAGCAATAACACCTGCATGGACTTTCAGAGTTTTTAGTCTGGAAACTTAACAGCCAATCTAGCTCAAACAATAAACACAGTAATTGAATCACACCGAGCTTACTTTGTTATAAGCTACTTACTTTACTTAGACTATTAAATTATATATTATGTAACAATGGCTGGAAGCTGTGATGCACACTGTACTTTTTCTATGCATCACTATATTTCATGTGTTTATATAACACTGATCAAATAAATTCCTCGTTATATGTATTCACTGCAGTCGTGGCTATATACATAGTCATAGTTTTTCTCAGCATAAAATCCAAAGAAACAGCACTGTTCTAAAATTATATTTTTAAACAGTTTCCTTAAGATTTATTTAAACATAATTGTCTTTCTTTTGACTGTGTATTCGAATAATAATACAAACTCCATTTATGTCAGCTACAAAAGCACATACTTGGTGCCTTTACTGCATGTGTAGTTACTTGCATGGTCAGCCTCCTCCAAAGGCTCACTCTGAGCCAGGAAAAACTCTGATAGGGTGCCATGTGTTGGTGAATAACATAATAAACTTACAGTAGGTGTTTGCATTTTGTTGGCATGAATGTCATGTTATTAAATGAATTCTAATTTGGATTAATGCTTGATCTATAAATAATGATTTATACGGGTACTATTTTAGTGACACAGAAAGGAAAAGCCTTTGAGAATTTACCCCACAAAGAGACTTCTAATTTATACAGTGTTCATTTATGAGTGGTATTTCTTCCTATTTATTTATTTTTTCTCCTCTGTGTGTGTGTTCTCCTGCGGCACACAGTCTAGACACCTGAGGCTTGATTTACCCTATTTATACAAACAATTAGCACCATCTGCTATGGACTGTATAAAAAAAGCAATGCTATAGACAATTCTGATTTGCTGCAGTGTGTTTGTTTATAGTGCTTCTTTGCAGACAGGTCTGGGAGAAAAAAGCTAAAACATATTTAAGAAAAGCAGAACATGTAGTCTATTATAGTTTTAACAGAAAATAAAATCATACTCTATAAGTAAAAAGTCTTAGGCCACTCCAAAAGGTCTTAGTCTGAGAGCAATGTCTGTGTAGGCTGGAATTTTAAATTGAACAGTAACAAGGATCTTGGGAAGAAACTGAGCATAGAAGACAAAGAACATGGTGTTGGTGGAAATATGTTTTCTGTTTTCATTAATTATTAACTATTAGAGTGAAAATGGAAAGTATATAATGTACTTTCTGATGAAACATCATCACAGTCAAAAGAACAAGCAATTTATAAATATTAGATGGAAACATTGTGCAGCATTGATTTGAAGGACAAGTTTGTCTTTGATATCAAACCATGAGCCTTTGGAAAAAAATGTTTTAATTATAGTACCCCCTGCTAACGGAGAAGAATATGAAACTATATCTCTCTTTTCATGGTACTTTTCAGCCGTATAGAAACCTACAGAAGCGGCACATCTATTTAGATGCTGCACTAATTAGCACTGTTTAGTGCCATTTTTGGTACAGTTGGCTCCCCTGTACACAGCACACACACCACTGCAGGTTTGTGAACCTCAAGACAAGAAACTGGTGTCTTTGATCGATGGCTTTATTTCTAGCTTGGCCAGCTTCAAAGGAACTTATAGTCATTTGCATGTCATTATGTGCCCAAAATGGCCAATTATTCCATCAAAGGCGTGTGCTGAGGACTAGGCCACAGATCCCAAACAATCATGTGACAAATTAGCCAATTAAACATGTTTGATGTTACTCTCCCCTGTAGTGCAGAATAAGAGGTTGTCAGTGCAGAATAATTTCATTAATGTTTACAGGAGGACTTTCAGAGATAAGTTTAGCTACCTATAAATAGTAGAATTGAGTTAACCAGGGAAAACATAAGGGCTATACATTTGTAATTTAGTGAGGTTATGACTTTTTCAGTAACAGTTTACTAGACTGTGCATTTTCAAGAGATACAGTTTGGACTATAGGTTTTATTAATTTATTAATATCCTTTTATAATATAAATATAAACTTTTAAGCTTTTCTGTTGGTTTCCATTTGTTTTTAATTTAAATTTCATTCTACCCCCCCCCCCCCTTGTCCTCTAAAATATTCCAATGACAACACAAGCTTAAATAACCCCTTAAAAGCTCTGCAGACTGTTGATGATTCAGTCGGGATTCAATTGGCCGATTGAATCCCGTTGCAGGTTTGTTTACTTGAAGTGAATGGGTTCCAAAACCATTTTTGCAGTCTGCGCAACATGGCTTTCCATTAAAGTATTGGTTAAAAGCCATTTTCCTGCATGAGCCATTATCCTGAAAAGTTTTCTTTTTATTGCTCTCTGCATTTTATTCCTCTTTTGTTTCCACCTACTTTGTCCTTCCTGGATATCAGACCTTTGTAAAATTTGCTGAAATGAAAGTGAACAATAGCTGCCAACATTGCTTGAAGCAGCGTTTGTGAGTAAGTCATAGATACAGAGATGTACAGAAGAAGAGGAGTGTGGGGGGGAGGTTGACTGGGTTACAGCATTGTGGGTGTTTTCTAATATCAAAGCATTGACCTCATTCTATATTTAGTGAAAAACATGTGACCCAGTGACATGACAAATGTGTTGGATTTTCAGCTGCTGGACAGTATAAAGTGAACAAGCTACTTTTTTATAAAGGAAGAGAGGAAATAGAGAATTGCTAAGTGATGCGAATGTAAGGACTTGTTTTTTCACTAGCATAACCAAAACAGAGTGATCCAAACAGTTATTATGGGATAGTGTATACTGTAATTGCAATAGGATAGTGTAATAAATGGTAAATGGTAAATGGCCTGTATTTATATAGCGCTTTTACTAGTCCCTAAGGACCCCAAAACAAATCATTTTTAAAATTTGAAATTCTGGTGTTTTCCACATGTAGACTTTATTTAGACTGACTGCTCAGGTATATTAAGAGCTGCCTAAGTAATATTTGGAGACCGGTTTTAGTCTTACTTCAGAGTCTGATGTATTTACGTTACAGGACAACAATATCCTGGGTAGTATTTTGAAAGTTGCTGCTAATAAGTTACCACCAGTCCTTCCTGTGCTGTGTTTGCCTTCGAGCTAGCCAGTTTAGCTGCCTCTTTTCAGAGTTTTTCATCTTGCAGTCAGACAGAAAATCCTTGATCTCCTTAGGGAATCCAATGTGAGTTAGATGGCCACTCTATCCAGAAACTGCGATAGGCGGAAGGCTGGGCTTTGTACTACAAAACAAGTTATCTTTTTGTTATGTGGCTTTAAGCACCCTAATATCAGTATGTGGAAAGGTTAACACAGGGTTTGTCAGTCTAGCTTTAAGCACATTTACATAAAGGGGGTGGTGTTTGGCAGCATTCGCTCAGTCACAAAGATGATATAAGTCTACAGCAGAGCAGCTGATTTTACACAGGAAGATAAAACTATAATGTTATCTTTTCAGAAAAACATGAAAGGGTTAAACAAATAATCAGACTGAAAGAGACACAGCTGCTGCAAAAAAATGAGTGGAATGAGTGTATTTAACTGCAAAAGCACTGTACAGTATTAGTATTAAAAGTGATGTATGAATGAGCCTATGCTTTAAGCACTTTGGTCAGTAAGGCAGGACAAGACACATGGACAAGTTGTGACTGTGTAACTTAACAGATTTATCAAAATTAAAGCTCTACTAAGCTTCAGGAGTATCTTCTGGGTTATTATTATTACATTAAAGGAATATTTAGATCTGCATAAGTCAGTTAGCATTTAATGGTCTGAGAGTGGAAAATGAATATAAAAACATACTTTCGTTGTAGGCGTCTCCTTACAAATTTAATATAAAGTCAGTAAGTACGAATGATAATTCTTTTCCACTAGTACCTACTCAGCTCCACTCAAGGCGGCTTGACTCAACTCGGTTTTGGACGTTTTCCATTGCAATCGAGTACAGTCTGTAGCGGTTTTAGATACGGGCGACACGGGTGGTTGCCCGGGGCGGCATCGTGGTGGGGGGCGGCATCACGGGCATTGGCGAAAAAAAAAATGTACTCAAAAAACTTGTACTCATGCTGCCCCGACGTCAGCCAGGGAATGGCACAGGCACCGATCGGTTTTCTATCGCCCATTTGCTGGGAGTAAGGGCGCCCTCCTGCTGCTTCTGACACGGGGAGGAGAGGGCGTGGCGGCGGGGGATTCTCTGCCTGGCTGGAGCAGCATCTAATAATAATCAACTCGCAAAATAAAACAAAATAAAAACAAACCAACAAACACGAAAACACCAGACATTATAATACAGACTTATAACTTGCACTGATGTTTTTTCGAAATTCTGTGCACGGAAAGTGAGCGCGAGAGCCCTTGGTGCGCCTGCTTGCTGCTGAAGTCAAAGTAAACTTTATTGTCCGCTACATACAGTGCAGTATATAAAGAGACAAGACGACGAGGCTCTAGTTACAGCAGTGCAAGTAAACAAACAATATATATAAGAAGCGTAAGAAAATAAATATACACTTTAGGACTCGGGGTAAAGGGATCAATAACAATTTAAAATTTAAAATTTACAGTTTGATGATTTAAAGTCTCAAACACAGCCCGTCGAAAGGGGAGGGAGACCTGCTGCTTCCAAATAGAGCACATTTCATTTATAATGTTATAAATCCGAGCCCATTATGTATTCATGATTTGAACCTTGGGTTGTGTGAAATCCCTGAAATAAACCCTAGACAAAGTGAATCTGTGAACTAAGGTTTAGGTCTGTTAGATTATGTTGTGGTGATCCTCGATATGGGGGATTTGTGTTCATACTGGAGTGCAAAATTAAAACCAATGGAAGATGGACAAGAAAAGTTCAAAGCCATCAGGTGCTCAGTTTAGAAAAAAGAGAAAAGAAGAGGAGGAGAAACGAGCAATAGACACAGGTAAGCAGATGTGTCATTGGATAATGGCAGGTCATCCTGAAACAATCAGATTCAGAATACTTTATTAATCCCTAAGGAAATTATGTGAGTTACAGTTGCTCCAAGAAGAAATGGTAAAAATAGCAACAGCAACAGACTAAACTCCAAACAATACATTATATTACAGATTTTAATATTAATTAGTCATTGTTAATTGTTGATTTGCCCTGTTCTAATTGTATAACGAATTATGATGCCGTTTTGGTAGCTGTTTGCATACTATGCATACTCTCTCTCTGTCTTCACATGTGTGTGTGTGTGTGTGTGTACAACAGTTTTTTGTTAATGTACAATCCTTAATATGTTTTGTGTGTGTGTGTGTGGGGGGGGGGGGGGGGGGGAAGTGTCCTATGTAAGTAATATTTTATGATTATTGTAAGAAAGCATGCTGGCCCTCATATACATGTGCCCCATGCCACAGATAAAATCGAATACATTATCCATCCATCCATCCATCCATCCATCCATCCATCTTCATCCGCTTTATCCAAGGTCGGGTCGCGGGGGCAGCAGCCTAAGCAAAGAGGCCCAGACCTCCCTCTCCCCAGCCACCTCCTCCAGCTTATCCGGGGGAACACCAAGGCGTTCCCAGGCCAGCCGAGAGATATAATCTCTCCAACATGCCTGGAACACCTCACCCAGGAGGCGCCCAGGGGGCATCCTTGTCAGATGCCCGAACCACCTCAGCTGGCTCCTTTCGATGTGGAGGAGCAGCTGCTCTACTCTGAGCCCCTCCCGGATGGCCGAACTTTTCTCCCTATCTCTAAGGGAGAGGCCAGCCACCCTTCGGAGGAAGCTCATTTCTGCCGCTTGTATCCGCAATCTTGTTCTTTCGGTCACTACCCACAGCTCGTGGCCATAGGTGAGGGTAGGGATGTAGATCAACCGGTAAATTGAGAGCTTCGCTTTTACACTCAGATCCCTCTTCACCATGACGGACCGGTGCAGCGTCCGCATTACTGCAGCTGCAGCCCCAATCCGTCTATCGATCTCCGGCTCCCTTCTCCCATCACTCGCGAACAAGACCCCGAGATACTTGAACTCCTCCACTTGTGGCAGGAACTCATCCCCGACCCGGAGTGGGCACTCCACCTTTTTCCGGCTGAGGACCGTGGCCTCAGATTTGGAGGTGCTGATCCTCATTCCCGCTGCTTCACACTCGGCTGTGAACCGCTCCAGTGCGAGCTGGAGGCCTTCACCCAATGAAGCCAACAGAACCACATCATCCGCAAATATCAGAGATGAGATTCTGAGGCCACCAAAGCAAAAGCCCTCTGCCACTTGGCTGCGCCTAGAAATCCTGTCCATAAAAATTATGAACAGAACCGGAGACAAAGGGCAGCCCTGGCGGAGCCCATCACCCACCGGGAAAGAGTCCGACTTATTGCCGGCAATGCGAACCAAGCTCTTACAATGGTTGTATAGGGATTGAATGGCCCTTAACATTGGGGCAGACACCCCATACTCCCACAACACCTCCCACAGGACACCCCGAGGGACACGGTCGAATGCCTTCTCCAAGTCCACAAAACACATGTAGACTGGTTGGGCAAACTCCCATGCACCCTCAAGTATCCTCGAGAGGATAAAGAGCTGGTCCAGTGTTCCGCGACCAGGACGAAAACCGCATTGTTCCTCCTGTATCCGAGGTTCGACTAGCGGACGAACTCTCCTTTCCAGCATCCTGGCATAGACTTTCCCAGGGAGGCTGAGGAGTGTGATCCCCCTGTAGTTGGAACACACAAATATTTATTGTTATTAAATGCTACTTAGTATTTAGCTGGTGTGCAATGGAAAATAATCAGACAACATTTGATGTCATAACTCACTCAGAAATAATCTGTGTTGGTGCTGGAATAGTTGTGACAAAATCGTCTTGTTTCCATCCATACTGAATGTTTTATGAGCCGATCAATAAAGGCTACAGAAAGCGCTGTATCTCAGCGCAGCAGATCTATAGGAATTCAACTCTTTATGGTTCCCAGCTATGAGCTGAGTGGCTAGATAGATGATAATAGAGTCCTTTAACCTAATGCTGACCCCACAGTGCAATGAAAAGCAGGAATCTATAGACATTGTGATCAGAGTGTTGGCCGCAGGTCAGTATAAGAAGCTGCTTTACAATCTGTGTAGGAGTAAGAGATTGTTTGTGTTTGTGTGTGTGTGTGTGTGTGTGTGTGTGTGTGTGTGTGTGTGTGTGTGTGTGTGTGTGTGTGTCTGTTAATGTCGGCACTATAATACAAGCCAGTACATAAAGCTGAATAGAGTACTGTATGTCTTCAGACCACAAAGCAGACTTCTGGCAGACTAGAGTTTATTCATGCAACACAAACATTTCTCAGAGGCTGAGCTGCACTGGAGATTAAATAAACTCATTGGTTGAGGTAAACACTGATATGCTGAGTTAAAGAACCAAACATTTTCTTTGTGCAAAGTCTCTTGCTGGGTGGAATGTAAATGCCATTAGTCTCTAGATGTCAGAAATTGAGTTTCTAGGTATGTGCTTTACATACAATGAAAACAACGAAAAAGTATCTGAAATTGAGGTCAGCTTCTGGACTTTTTCAAGAGTTTTAGACTATAGTTAATTACATTTGAGTGATGCTAACCAAAGACAGATTCATGCTTGGGCATAATAGATACAAGGTCATAACTGACCTTAAGATATTTTTAATTAAATTAAATGAAGTGATTATAATACAGTGGGGCAAAAAAGTATTTAGTCAGCCACCGATTGTGCAAGTTCCCCCACCTAAAATGATGACAGAGGTCAGTAATTTGCACCAGAGGTACACTTCAACTGTGAGAGACAGAATGTGAAAAAAAAATCCATGAATTCACATGGTAGGATTTGTAAAGAATTTATTGGTAAATCAGGGTGGAAAATAAGTATTTGGTCACCTCAAACAAGGAAAATCTCTGGCTCTCACAGACCTGTAACGTCTTCTGTAAGAAGCTTTTCTGTCCCCCACTCGTTACCTGTATGAATGGCACCTGTTTGAACTCATCATCTGTATAAAAGACACCTGTCCACAGCCTCAAACAGTCAGACTCCAAACTCCGCCATGGCCAAGACCAAAGAGCTTTCGAAGGACACCAGGAAAAGTATTGTAGACCTGCACCAGACTGGGAAGAGTGAATCTACAATAGGCAAGCAGCTTGGTGTGAAAAAATCAACTGTGGGAGCAATCATCAGAAAATGGAAGACATACAAGACCACTGATAAGCTCCCTCGATCTGGGGCTCCACGCAAGATCTCATCCCGTGGGGTCAAAATGATCATGAGAACGGTGAGCAAAGATCCCAGAACCACACGGGGGGACCTGGTGAATGACCTGCAGAGAGCTGGGACCAAAGTAACAAAGGTCACCATCAGTAACACACTACAACGGCAGGGAATCAAATCCCGCAGTGCCAGACGTGTTCCGCTGCTGAAGCCAGTGCATGTCCAGGCCCGTCTGAAGTTTGCCAGAGAGCACATGGATGATACAGCAGAGGATTGGGAGAATGTCATGTGGTCAGATGAAACCAAAGTAGAACTTTTTGGTATAAACTCAACTCGTCGTGTTTGGAGGAAGAAGAATACTGAGTAGCATCCCAAGAACACCATACCTACTGTGAAGCATGGGGGTGGAAACATCATGCTATGGGGCTGTTTTTCTGCCAAGGGGGCAGGACGACTGATCCGTGTTAAGGACAGAATGAATGGGGCCATGTATCGTGAGATTTTGAGCCAAAACCTCCTTCCATCAGTGAGAACTTTGAAGATGAAACGAGGCTGGGTCTTCCAACATGACAATGATCCAAAACACACTGCCCGGGCAACAAAGGAGTGGCTCCGTAAGAAGCATTTGAAAGTCCTGGAGTGGCCTAGCCAGTCTCCAGACCTCAACCCCATAGAAAATCTGTGGCGGGAGTTGAAAGTCCGTGTTGCTCGGCGACAGCCCCAAAACATCACTGCTCTCGAGAAGATCTGCATGGAGGAATGGGCCAAAATACCAGCTACTGTGTGTGCAAACCTGGTAAAGACCTATAGTAAACGTTTGACCTCTCTTATTGCCAACAAAGGTTATGTTACAAAGTATTGAGTTGTATTTTTGTTATTGACCAAATACTTATTTTCCACCCTGATTTACGAATAAATTCTTTACAAATCCTACCATGTGAATTCATGGATTTTTTTTTCACATTCTGTCTCTCACAGTTGAAGTGTACCTCTGGTGCAAATTACTGACCTCTGTCA
Source organism: Maylandia zebra (assembly GCF_041146795.1). Lineage (NCBI taxonomy): Eukaryota > Metazoa > Chordata > Actinopteri > Cichliformes > Cichlidae > Maylandia > Maylandia zebra. Next base: position 16,904,884 of record NC_135168.1, on the reverse strand, counting down.
TCATTTTAGGTGGGGGAACTTGCACAATCGGTGGCTGACTAAATACTTTTTTGCCCCACTGTATAATGACTTAGACTCTTAGTCAAAGTACTGCAATGTACTCGTGCCTAGCCTGTAGTGTTTCATCCTGCTAGTCCAAGTTCAGAGTAAGACGGAACTTGGCAGTAGAGTAGCAGTGAGCACCAATACACTGGGAACAGTGTTGGCTGCACCCTGTGACATATCCTGTGGAGGCCAAAAGTTGTTTGATGATGGATTGGATTCATCACTGTCCTAACATATGCATTTAAAATGACAGTCATGTGAAAAAGAAAGCTTTTAAAGAGATCTTATACAGTCCTGTAAAAACACAACAGAACACAAAAAGAAGCAAACCAACAAACAAGATAATCAACCAAATAAATAAGAAAAACAAGTACAACCTTACTACTTCCATAGGAATTAACAGGGTAAATACCAACCAGGTGCTGTTAATGAAATGCATTTATTAATTGATAATCAGCAAGTGTCACCATCTCTATGTAAGAGAGATGTTTTGGTAGTTTTCTTGGCTGGATCAGTTAGGTCTATGTTAACACAATGCTGCAGTCATCCCAGGGGTCCTGTCAGGGACCAAGCAGTAAAGCATAAAGGACACAGGTGGTTTTAATTCAAAAAACGGGTTTTATTGACCCAAAAATATGAAAATATATTTAACAAAGCCAAAACTTAAACAGGCAGACCAATAAAAGAGGTCAACTCAATAGACTAAACTCAAGATAATAATTAACAAAACCTCAAACAAACATATGGTAAACTGACCTGCTGAAATGACACACAGGGGGACTTAAATACTGGTTTAGCTAAACCAAATGACACACACGGGGAAAACAAGATGGCTGCCATATAACCAACTAATACAAAACATTTAAACAAACATGAAACACCCCCCAGGCAATGAAGCATGTGGTGCAATCCAATTAGGCTGTCAGCAGCACTTCAGGTCTCCCAGCCCTTTGCCACACCTTTTGCCAGACAGGAGGAGACACCAACACCCAGGTAACTCAAACAAAGAAAGCTGTATTAATATAACATAAAACAGAACTTTGACCTTGCAAGGTTAATATGTGTGCACGCCATATAAACATTGGAAGGTGTGATGGAAAAATGAATACATTTAATAAAGAAACGATATTGAACAATAAATAGAATATTTTAAAGTAGTGACTGTAAATTAAACTAAAGTGAATCAACGGGTGGTGAGGTGTGGAGCTTACCATGTGTGGCATGCCATCACAGGTCCGAATCCCAGCAGATTCACCCCAAGGTCAGACCGTGCAATGCTCAGAGAAAAAGCAGAAACTCTGAGAGCTACATCTCAGACTCTGCAGTCCTCAGTTAGCATGTTAAGTGTAAACATTCATGACAGTACAATTAGGAAAAATACTGAAAACAGTGTTGGAGGGTCGATGAGTTATGAGCCATGCAAGTAATGGGAGATGCACAACTTGAACCACAATTTATTAACCAAAAAAACCCCAAAAAAAACATAATTAACTTTGTGAGGTGTGTCAGTCATTGTCAGTGTGTCAGTATTTAGATGAATGAATGTTAAGTCTGTGATGTTGTGTAGTGTAAAGCCTAAAATAATCTGGCTGTAGTCAACCAAATCAAAAACATGGTCCTGGGTCGATGGAGAAAGAGCTGATACAGACACCTGTTAAGTCCTCCAGGGACACTGGCCAGGTCCTCCCAGTTGTACTAATTAACCCCACCTACTAGGATACTGCACGACAACACAGAGGGTGTACTCTTAAGTACATCAAAACTCTCTTGTGTTCAGCATGGAAGCACCATGTTTTCACTGTTTTTTTATTTAGTTTTTTTTGTTGCAGCATGTTTTAAGTGCAATATAGATGATTTGCTGGGATGATATATTTGATATGTGCAAGTTGTTAAGACGTATCTTAAACAACTGAATGAAGCACAAACAGTGCATCACATTGTAACAGGAATGTGCATGTATTCATCGGGTGAAGCGGATAAATTATAATGTGCTGCTAGGTTTCCTTTAAACTGCTGGAATCGCAGCTACAGTACTACAACACAGACCAAAAATACCTGCCCAGTCAACAAAATAATTTCACTTGATCTTACTACAAATTAATGGAATGTCCACATCTTCTTTATTATGCTATGGGATAGTAATGTTTAGTGTTTACAGCTCTATACCTTTAGACTAGATTATTTAATGTGGTGCAGTCACCTTATTTGCAACAGTGTTGCATTTTAATGTCATAGTTTGTGTTATGTAAGGATTTATCATCTTCATCTGATAATATGATAACTCTGATTGGAGTAGTTGACACTCACAGGGATCACTTTTTTCTGAAGCAGAAAGCCACTGAAGTAAGGTCAGCATGCCTAAAGGGTAAATAGAAGCAAATAGAAGGCTTTTCACACCAGCACACATCTACCCATCTATTCCAAATCCATCTTGACTTGGGGCTACATAGTTAACCTCGCAACACCAAAAGCATTTCTGACTATTTTAAACTGTAAATGTTACTGAGGTTACTCCTTATTTCTTTGCTTCCACCACTGGGTTTCAGTCTAACATTATTAACTCAGGTATTGACATCATTTATGCATCAGCTATACATCTGAGAAATATTTCTATTCTTGTTCAAGCTCGCTGATCAAACTGTGGCCCAACTGTGAAGAAATGATATTCCTCAGCCTGTCTGCAGTAGACCAAATATAGACCTGCAGCAGTGTTGATTTGATGTCTTGGCCAAGGTGTATTCAGCCCCTGGGTCACTGCCTTCTATCATGTCATCAACAAGACCTGCCACTGAAGGAGTAAGCTCTGTGTAATCAAGCCTTCTGGGATCATATTTGAGAGGAAAACAAAGCCTTCCTGTTCTCACAATCTCCTTCTCTTCTCGTTCTTTTCTTTGTCTTGTATTTCAGTCTAGCTTCATCTCAGTCTGGAAGATTAGTCTAAGCCAACCTACATTTCTTTTGGGAAAAGAAAGGCCTGTTTCTTTTGCCCCCCCCCCCCCCCCCCCTCCCCCCTCCAACAAAAAAAGACCTACAATAACCAACAATTTCAAAGTATTTAAATTATACTTATTCTTTATTCATTTTTGACCAGTTTCCATTTACACTCTCTCACTTATACATGTATTGGATTAATTAAATTGGCGCTCCAACCTGTAATGCTTTATACAATGCAGGAGTCAAGATGAGTCACATGTTTTACATTCACTGAAATTAATAATTAAGATAATCCATCAGAACATGCCACAAAGCCATCATGGCCAGGATCCAGCAGTGCTAGAACAAAAGGCCAGTAAAGTCAGAGTGTTCAGGTGTGGGTGTACTGGAGTATATAGTAGCAGATGGCACAGAAGTTGGGCTTTTTTTTAATAGGGGAATTGAAGCTCTGAACACCTCCTGGGGATTCTGTCAGTCGAGTGAAAAAAAAGGAAAGCAGTAAGGCTAAGTTGGGTGGATGGAGTAATGTTTGAGTAAAGTCTCCTAGATGATAATGATTCCATTCAAGGTAAGAGAGGAGGGGTGGGGTGGTAATACATCAAAGATTAAGACGTGAGGAAGAGCAGCAGTCTTGATGAAAGATTGGAAGGAGAGGATTACACCTGCATCTGGGGAGGAAACAGTAGTGACAGAGACTGAATGAAAGGGGGGGATCTGTCTTGTGCTGTTACTAAAGGCTCAGAAAGTTACTAAGTGGTAAAGAAACAAAGTGAGGTTTCCAAAGAAACTTTTGTATAGAAGTTGTCCTCTATATGAAAAATACACAATTGTTATTTGGTAAAGACAGAGTTGGAATTACTTATTTATTATTTTTATTATCATTTTGTTATTTTTATTTTTTGCAAAACATCTCATGGAGGAGGCTAGTGTGGGTTTTTGGTATATAAGACATCAGAGTTCACCTTTGGTGACTGTTTTAATATACTGATATATTAGCTATAAACACAATTACTTGGTTGTTTCTTTTATGTCTTTAAGCATGTAGACAGTACAAAAATGGGATGGCACCCATGGGTTATGAAGTCATATCAGCAAAAATGCTCATCCTCAGGGTGAGTGTTTTTGCTATCAAAAATCTCGGTGCTTTGAATCTCAGCTTTCGAAGGGTGTGTGTGTGGCCCAGAAACTGCAGAACACTTCATGCTCATTAGCAAATGACTGTGATAATCGTCCTTTATGACTGTAATCGTAGCCATAATTTACAAAATTCTACTTACCCTATTAAGCCATAAGAGAAGCCTTTACTGAGGTCACAGAGCAAAGCAGCCAAGGGCTATTTTTCTATATTCTTCTGTACAACTAGCAGTTTGTTTTACAAACTGAGCACTCTGCCCCTGGCCATTAGCAAGAAAACAGGTTTATGGTACTTGTGGACTGACTTTACATTGCATACCCAGAACCTACTTCCATATTTTATATGTAGTCTATTAATCCCAACCAAATGGTGTGTGTGTGTGTGTAGCTGACAAATATATCAGTAATCATTAGTTTTCAGATGACTGTGAATGGTTTGAAACAAATTTTACATGATATGTATTTGAACAAATACATATCATGTCTTTTACCAAGACTTTTTCCGGTTTTCCTTTTGTTATTTGTTAAGTTATTTTAATTGCCTGAACTTAATAAAATATCAATAGAGGTGACTGATAAGAAAATGCTCCTATAATTGACTTCAACAGAAAGCTTGTGGGTTTTTTCTCACTAGCTTCTGGTTTTAATAATTAAACAACAAACCAATCATTATCTCCAAAGGATAATTCAATAGATCAATCCTGTTCTTTGTACAGATGTTATTAGATACTGTAAAACATTCAGCCATCGGGCCAAACACAAGAAATCTGTTCATCAACTCTAGCAGCCACTTTGACATAAGTCTAACAATTTAGAGACCCATTCCCTGTAGAAATTGGACTGGCTTGTTTCCAGATTTGTTCTTTACTTTAATTGCCATGTGACCACAGATGGAATTGGTTTTTAGTACAGCATGAAAACAAAATTTCAGTACACAATGTGAGCAGCAAATCATATAGGCACATGTGACAAAAGAAAAGCAGCTCCATGACAGCTGGGTAAACTCAATCTGCTAATAAAGATCATGGAGTGTGATTAAAAGATCAAGAATATCTAACAAAAGGACCTTACGGTGTGACTGTGTTTCAACTTGCTGATTCCAAGGGCAGGAATGAACTTCACTTTTGTATTTCTTTACTTTTTAGTATGGATGCAAAAAGCCTCAGTGTGACTGAAATCTTTTATTTTGAATTCCGAGATATTAGCAGGAGTCTCTTCTCTGTGCCTGAGGTCTGCTGTGAGTGTTTTGCATTCATATCGACCTGGCCAGAGCAGCTTTGAGGGGTTGCAGCTCTACTGCCCAGATATCCATTTCAGATTCAGTCAGGTGTTGCGGCACTGACACCTCCAGTTGCTCTTAAAGATTGCAATCAGTGACCTCTGATTTGGTTAGCCCAGTTGTCATGCTGTGCTGTCTTGATGTATTGTGAGCAGCGGCAGTACCCAGGGCCCTGGAGACGGAGATGGAAAAGCTGCAAGAGATGGTTGGTGGGGGGCAGGCTTAGTCGGGCAAAGATGGGACAGTTTCAGTGGAGTTGACTCTAGCTATTCCGCTGAGCCGCCTTTTTCTTTTTATAAATAAAACAGTAGGGCTTTTAAAGGGGCAGGTTGAGGTAGCGAGGGGGGTTCAGTCACTTTTACGGTCTCTGTGGAGAGCATGTAGAATTTCTGTTTTCTTTCTCTGAGTCTACTGCATGTTCGGCAAAGGATTAGTGTGTATTTTCAGCTCGAAAAGTAACTTTTCATTAGTGCCAGCTGGACTTATATTGGTTGCTAATGCAGCAGCTGCTTCTCCATGCTGTTTGGCACAATACACGTTTGAGACTCTTAATTTCTTGTGCACAGTAGTGTGCCTCTCAGGTGCTTAGAAAGCAGACGTTTTTCACCTGTACAATATTTAAGTTTTCTACACTGACGTCATCTGTATGTGGAAAAGTTCTTTAAAACAGAAACTACTTTTTTTGCTTTTAGCCTTCATGCTTCATTACATTTGCTCACCAGAGTGTACCACCATTTCCCTGTGCTTGCATGCTGTTATACCCATGAGAATGGCACTTTTGTATGGTTTGAATGTAGGGTTTTGTTGTTGTTCTTTGGATACACTAATCTCCGGGTCATTGAGTTAACAGCAAACAGTAAAAGGGCGTCTTCCTTCACGTGGTATTGCCAAATTATCAAAAATTAACACTGGCTTCCATGAATACCTGGATGGCCTACATTTTGACTAAAAGCCACTTATTAACCAATTGCACACAGATGAATAGTCACTGTGAAAAGCTAAATTTTTTTGTCACTCTCACTAAATTGTTGCTTTCTCTGCAACTCTGTCCATGAAAAATGTCATGTATTCCATCCATGGATAATATTTAGTTTTGTATTACAACACTTTTCCATGTCCCTGAATATATTATTTACTAATCATATGTTGTTTTCAGGGTGTGTTCTTAATAAGGAGACTGTGAATGAAAGGTACAGTTAAGATTGCACTGGGGACAAGGGAAGATGAAATTATAAAGCACTAAAATCAAAACAAACACGTGGAGAACCCAGTGTCAAACATTAGTTTAAATTTTAGATGTTCTTTCTAAGGCTGTAACTGGCTGTTCAGTTTGTTTGTGAATGTCACTAAATGTAGAAAAAGCTGTCGGCTGCATAAAGCGGTTAGACATAAAGATTTTGTTGTTTGATCACTATTCATCACCATCCATCACTTTTGCTGCACAAATGCAAAATGTCCATCGATACCACTTACATAAAACAGATAAGAAGAACAGATGAAACTACATTCCAGCTCATCTTTAACACTTAGCATTTAAGATGCCATTGCTATTCAGTAGGTAAGGCTCAATCGTTTAAAGGCCTTGGTGTGAGTCGCCTAGTAAACAAACGTAACTTCGGTTAATGTGATACTATTGCAAGAATTGCTCTCTCTGTGTCCTCGAGGTCTTCATCTTGAAGCTATTGTACAATACTCTGTTGTTTACCTCTTTTATATTTGCTGTTTCTTTGCTCTTTTTGTTGGCACAGGTCACTTGACCATTACCAGCACCAGCTGGAATAACTCTGAACTGGCAGGAAGCTTGCACACCACATTAAGCTTTTGCTTGAACCTTGTCCCTTTGTTTGTGTCATCTTATCCATGCACACGAGTAGCTATACTTGTGTAACAGCTAGATGGACCATTTAGTGGAATTTGCATGTTCTCCCTGTACCTGCGTGGGCTCTGGCTGCCTCCCACAGTCCAGAGATATGCATGTTAGGTTAACTGGTGATTCTAAATAGGCGAAGGTGTGAATCTGAGAGTATATGGCTGCCTTTCTCTGTGTGTTGTGATTGACTATGTATTTGTCCAGAATGTACTCTGCCTTTTTGCCCATTGCTTTGCCTGCTGACAGTGTTGTGTTATAAATCAAGCACACCCATTTGCCCTGCTATAAATGCTCAGACTCACTGTTTACAGCCGCACACAAGATGACCAAAAGAGAATCTTCGGTCAGTAAGATCAATCTAGAGGAAGCTCTCGGGGTTTCATAGTTGAACCTGTTGAAGGATTATTAGTTGCCTGCAGCTGTCCTTGTCCCTGGATTTCTCTGAGTCTTGCAGCCTCTCCACTTTCACAGTAATCGGTATCAGTTGACTGTTGGCTCTCTGTCAGTTACCCTGTGGCTACCGTGTTGGTCTCCCAAGGCATGGAAATCATTGGAGGCATGCTTGCTGTTATGGTCAGGGTCTTAAACTTCCTACTGAAGCAGCCTGCTCTCCTACCACCAAATTATTTTAAAATAAAAGGATAAGGTTAAAGGATTATTTAACATCATTATCATTACTGTAAATAAGATTGTAATGTTGATGGAACAGTAGAACTCCATTTTAAGCCTTTTACTGATATCTAACATGATCCTCCATCAAAAACAAAACAAAAAAACCCAAAACAAAACAAAGCAAGCACCTCTGTTCTTCCCTTGTTCTTCCATTACAAGTAATTTTGAGTCCAGACGAGGTTTGCACAGTTTTATAACCCATCCTGATTTCCTGTGTCTTTGTCTACAGTAAGACTGAAAAAAGGCAGATGATTCAATTAACAAGACAATGTTGGAACTGAGAACTCATCAGTTAGTGATGATCAATTTAATGATCAAAGTTTTAATGGGAAATGTTTTTTTTTTTAGGATAACCCCAGCAATTGCACAGGAAAAGCAGACCCCATTGATGCATCCCTTTGAGCTCAAAAACCACTTCTGTGCCTGAGACATTTCCATATTTACAGGAAACTTTGGATTTCACGAAACGGAGAGTTATTCTTTCAGCATTCAGTAGATCTTAGTTTGACAAAGTGGATTGGACTGAATAACACAACAGCTTTTTGCTGAGTTTTTACTTGTTCCCTGAAGTACTGTTTTGACTAAGGCATGTTGGCATAGTTAATTTGACAGATTATAGTCGCCATTGCCAAATTATTGCTTAAACTCCCCTGTGTAGACAAGTATGTTGGAGTGTTTAAATGCATGTTTTTGGGTAGCAGTTTGTCTATAAGTAGTTTCATTTACATCCACGTGTGGACCTGCATGCATGTGATAGTTCATGCTTCTTTTATGTAGCTGACCTTAGCCGAGGGTATGCCAGCAGCCATTTATCTTTTATTCATTTTACCAGCCATCTGTGACCAGGGCAGCTTCTCTGCCACTGATGCTTGTTAAAGCAGAACCCGCTCCAAGAGGTGCAGCATTCTGCAGTTGGTACACTTTGGAGGGCAAGTTACTTTTTTGATTCCCTAGAATTCACCAGCCATTATCACTATTTTGACAGCCAAAGCAAATTTTGTCATTGAAAACAGCTTCCTGTTGTTTTGTTACCTGCTGCGGCTGCTAGAAAGTCCTTAGCAGCCACCACTGTTTTTGTTCACACCCTGCTAGTTACAGAGTGCTTCTGACTGAGTGTGCAGCTCAAACATCTGTCAACACCTCAGTTTGATAGTTATAGAAGCCAGACCATCACTGAGAGACAATGTTCCAGTGCTTCTTTCTCTTACCTAATTTTCTCCACCTGGCTAGGTCATGATTTCCTAATTTTGGTACATGAGGTCATCAGAAAATAAAGCATTTATAGGAGTAGAATTACACTGCTGACAATGTCTTTGGATAAACAAAACAAAAGAGACCGTCTTAAAACACAACACATAGATTACAGGGAAAAAAATCTTTAAAGTGAAATATGTCCACAAGCATCTACGGTAGATGTGTTTTTTTATGCGTCTTGGGACCAAACTGTTCCTACAAAATATAAACCTTGTTTTTCAGTTTTTTTAATATTCATAACTACAGCAGAGAGCATGATCTTCAATATGTTGATCCAATATCTCCCACAGTAAACATTCGTGGTTGGAGTTGGTAACTGGCATCAATTTTACACTCATCAAACATTCACTTGAACCCTTCTGCCCTGCATGGAATAGCAATGATCAGACACTAATGGCGTTAACTTTTCCTTTTCATTGCAGCGCAGAGAATGTGGCAGTTTTTAAATTTGAAAAGGAGAGCGCTAGTATCCAAATAGCACCTGTTGTCCATGATATTGACATCTGTATTAAAGAGAAAATCTTATCTAACAAGCTTGTATGGAAGAATCTATATTTGTCGTGTTTCTTGTTATTTGCTTTTCTCTTTTCATTCATAGATAAAGGTATTTCTTCACTTTTTCCACCAAGAGAATAACAGCTATCACAGAAAACTGCAAATCTCAGTAAATCATTTCTAATAAGTTAAGTGTCGGTTGTACATTGTTGTTTACACTGAATCTTTACGCTACCATATTTTTATACTTAATTTTTATACTTTCTTCATGATAATAATAAACATTATATGAATGCGAAGAATAGAGTTTTTACGCCTTGGGGACTTTACAAGGTTACAGAGAACTGAGATGAAAATGATAGTTTCGGTGAAAGCCAGTTTATTTCCCTGGCAGAGTTTAAGGAGAACTTCTTCAAGGCTGTCATATCCAAATGATGGCGAGCGTCGGGATTACATCAATCATCTCATTTAAATGCTCACTGATTGCTCAATTTGTTTCTATAAAGGAATGCTTGAAGACATTTACAGTACAAAAATGAGATCCCAGGTATCTCATAATGACATGTCATTGGTTTCTGGGGTCACTCTGATTCTACTTAGCTAGTCATCAGCTTTCGGTGAGAACCCAGTTCTACTGTGTGAAATTCTCATTACCAGACTCACTAAATCATTCCTGCTTGATCATCCCCAACAAAGATCATTTGTCTCACATGAGATTCTGCAACGAAGCTATTATTCCATACTTGTCCCATGTTGATCACGCAGTAAGATGTGGTATAGATGTCAGCGTCCTCTCCAGAGACTTAAAAGACTTCCCAGTGAACAGCAACGTTTTTCCCATGTGCTTGTTGACATCAGCTAATATAACTGTTATTAGTAGAGAGAGACTTCCAGATTTAGCAAGGAGAAGCTGATTTGACATGTGTCAACCTCTAGTTTTAGTCCTTATTTTTCTCTTTGGCTCCACTCTACTCTGCTGAATCTTTCATGTAGTTTACGTCTTTGATCTGGAGCCTTTGATGGTGGATTGTAAATACAAAACCAACGTGTTTTCTGTTGCTGTCAGGGTTAGTGTTTGACACCTGTGTGATGGATTTGTTCATCAGTTTCTTTGTGTTGAAGAGGCTCCCGCTTTCTTAGTTTGAGGCAGTGAAGGCAGCGTGTCTGTCACACTTTGTGCTCCCCTCGGGAAAACAATCTTTAGCGTTTGTTATTATGAGGAAGACAGTCAGAGACCTGTACAGATTTGGGTTTTGCTGAATATAAACAAGAGCTAATGTTTAATAATGTGAATCTTCAGGGGGGATTCTACTTTGCTTGGATACTAATTGGCTAAAAATGTGAAAACACTACATCCATTGTTACAAATAATAAGTTCAATGTTTTTAATTGTGCTTTGTTCTGCACTTGGGAATAATTTAGATATTTATGAAACATGTTATCGGATAAAATAAACATGTACTTTCCCCTTAGCTCTTATTACATTTTTTACTACAAATAAATAAATAAACTCTCCATCATCCAACCAGTTTGCCTTTTCTTTTTCCCCCCCAGATGATAACTGTAGACTGAGCGACTACCGACGGCTGAAAAACAAGATTCTGGATTTGCATGAGAAACGATACATGGGGCCTGCCAGCCATGGGAAACACAAGGACAGCATGGTGGCCAAGAAGCAACTGGTTGATGTCATGTTCAAACGCTTTGATACAGACAATAACGGTCAAATAGATGCCAGCGAGCTCTCACAGGTAAGAATATGGGAGTAAAAATGAGCTTGACTATGCCACTACATATTCCCCCTTTCAAAAATGAATGTGGTATTAGTGTGTGTTTGGCATGAAGGTAACATACTGCTTAACCTCGACTCACAAGCTAACACTGGTCTTAAGGTATTTTTTAAAGCATCATTTAAGTACAGAATAAAAAGATTTGCTTCCCATTTCAAGAGACTTCACAGTATCTGTCATGTCTGTCAAAACTTGAGAGCCATTTCATTTAAATATCTCATCAAAGGGGGATAAAAAGTGAACAAACCATCTGTGCGCTCAGGTGTTTAAACTGTCCTCTTTCATGTGTGCCAGAATTGTGTCCGTTTTACTCCTTTTACCCTTCCCTCTGGTAGCTGTTGTGCATCGCTCAAGGTAAATCTTTTGAAAAGCAATGTGGGTCAAAGGAGCCATGAAGCTTAAGGGAGGCTACAGCCTTTGACCAGGATGTTGTAAAAAAGACCTTTTTGTGGCTGCCGTAAGGAAGGAAGATATTCTGTGCATATCAAATAAAGTCTCCCAGTACCCCGGGATTGAGTTAATATAGAGCTTATTTGAATAATTGAAGGGGTAAGCAACCCGCAGTGGTTTTCAAAACCATCATATCAGTTTCTTTTCTTCTGTTATCTTCCTGCTGATCCAGTAGGAAATCCTGCGTGTACAGAGGTCACCTTGGTAAGCTTTGTCAGTGCCCTTTCCTCTGACTCATTAGATCAATATTTTAGCACAGGAGGTTTATGGCATATGGCCACAAAATAGTGATATTTTCATATTATTTACATATTTTTACATGTTTTAACATTAAATGGTACTCCTTGCCAGCTTGAGAGAAATCAATGCTCGGTGAATAAAATACATAGTCAACAAACTATGTTGGACTGGTATGTCTGTGAAGGTTCTCAGTCATCCCCCCAGGGGGTTCATGACCCTCTTGGGGGACGCTCCCCTAGGACTTCAATCTGGGACTCTCTACCATTTGACCTTAGAGCTGAAGAAGCTTCTTGTTGATAGGTGAAACATCTTCAAGCAACTTAAAGAGACGCTTTTCCTTCCAAGCTCCTTAGACCGTGTTGGACTGGGTTTTATGGAAAAACATTGCCAATATACCCCAAGTGTTAATTTGAATATGCCCTTTCAACCTATTGAATATTACTTTGGCCTGGTTTTTAACCCTGTTTGTAAATGAGATGTAATCTTTTCCTCTGCAGAGTTGATACCCCCACCCCCACCAGGTGTTTTGAATCATGCAGGCTAATAATATACGTCCAAATGGAGGAACTGTTTTCAGGGATTCCTCCAAGTCTGTTTTTAGCCCTCCTCCCATTTTTGTTGTTTACATATATGGGAAATTTGGCATATTTCATGCAGAGCCAGCCACATAAACCTCATTCACAGGAAAATGGAGAGAAGGGAGCACTTTTGGGAAGGGCAGAAATTGAAATATCAGTGAATTGCAGGTGGCCCTTATGGGGGTTTCAACTGAATTTATTATTTTTTTGTTCATACAGATATGCTTTTTTTCATGAGCCTACCTGACTTTGGGGTATGCATGCAGTAGTTAACCAAGAAACTTTTTTTCATTTGTTTTGTTATTTACCTTGGAGAAAATATTGTCCAAAAAAATCCATCAATGCAACAGTCCAAACTGTATCTTTGTTTGCCTGTAGTAAGTGAAGACTATTTACATGTTTACTTTACAGGCATAAAAATGTTTCTGATTAATTTAATTCACATCAGAATAACTACACAATGACAGCAGGACAAATATCGCTTCGAAATAGGTTTCTCCATCTAATCAGTCAGTTAACAAACAAAGGCTCTCATGGGTTAATAGCGCTTCACCATCATGGCCCCTATACCAAATTAATAATTTGTTTTCAAATGGATTCTCTGCTTTATTGAGTAGTTCTTCAGAATTTTTTTTCAGAGTAATTCATAACTCAACTTAAATGATGTAAGTTACACAGTAAGGTTATGACTCTCTTAACTTGTACTGGCAGGGCCGTGCATGTTTTCTTAACCTCATCTGCTTGAGCTGGCACTGAGTTCTATCTTATTAAGAAATTATAATTTTGAAAGAAGAGATTAATGCAAATCAAATTTGGCCTGAACAAACCTTCAAAAAGAACTACATAAGCAATTCACACATTTTTCATCAGTTTAAAATTACAAAATTATGGCTGCCACCCGCATGGCCTAAAGCACCCTTTATAATTGGAGCATTCTCTGATCTCATTTGAAATTCTAGGACAGAAATCCCTCACTTGGACTTACTCAATGTGCTAGAGTGTGCACATGAAGTGACACAGTGAGCAATTGTTCCTGCCCTTTTAGTGCCCTTTTAAAATGGCAAATCAAAACATATTTTTTCTTCATGCATTCATCGTATCTATCATTGTACCAAAGATAATATTTGAAGATTTATCTTTTACTAGAAAAAATAAAAATAAAACACTGCTTCTTGTCCAGTGTTGATCCTGATATACCGTTTATTGTCTACAAAAAGCATGATAAAAGATGCTGTAGAATTTGCTGTAAGAAGAAACATTATGTAAGTTTTTTTTTCAACTTGCATCTATAAACTTTTAAATATAGTACAAATCTCAAGGTTCTAACTAATGGAAAATTGCTCTTTTAAATCTCTGCAGAAGTCTAGTCTGAGTTGTTATCAGGTCTGCAAATATTTCTAAAAGAGCTGAATTCAAATTAAGAGGAGTGCGAACAGGTGACTTCTGATCCCTATTTTGGGATTTTGGGGGGCTAAAATAGATATAAAAAATAGATATAACGAATTTGCAAATCTTTTGAAACATTCATAGCACAGTCACTGAAGATCTTGCTTCATAAGTCACACATCCTAGTATGAGTCCTGCAGTATTGTTTTGTACTGCAGTACCTAATTCATCCTCTTGACAATACAAAAGGTTTTCTTTTTGTTTTTTCTTTGCAGATTCATGCATGCAGGGTTTACAACTACCCTCTTTTCACATGAATAACACAGAATCTTATTTTGTTTGTGTAAAAAAATAGTAAAGGTGGATAAAGAGGAGACAGATGCAACTTTAAAACTTTTGAAATTGTAAGGGAGATGATGTGTAAATTGTTATGGTTATGAGGGAAGAGCAGAGTCGAGAGTGAAGGAGATGAAAGCACGTCTGGAATGCTGGAAAATGTTCACATACAGCAAGGTTTCCACCAGTGTATTGCAAGCCTGGAGGTGCAACAGGGGGTTAACTTAAGCATCCCAGCTGAACAACCTTTCTAGCAGGAACCGTATAGTTATGGTACATAATGTCTGTATTGCAAGAATAGGTTCCGTGTAAGTAAAAAAAAAAAAAAGAAAACTCAGTGTAACTGCTAATTGTAAGACATATGTTCTGTCTGGGTAACCAGCCAATGTTCCATTGGCTTTGTAAATTAAGGTTCAATTTAAAACAGGCAGAAGCTGCAATCTCAATACACATATATCTGGTTAACCTATTGATGATTTGCCTCAGATCATTTAGCTCACATGGTCCACTGAACATGTGCAGGATATGTTACTGCTTTGTTGTTCTCTTTTTCTCCAGAGGAGTCACTGGAAAAACACTGTAGAAACAGAAATGGAGTTTATGCATCAAAGCCTGCAATTCCAACGCATAAAAGTCTCTTAAATGCCACATCACTCCAGGTGATGAAAAGACCAAAAAGCAAGCAAAGAAAGGAGCAATGAGTAAAGACTGTTTTTGAGTTAAAATCATCTTCTTTTTAAAAAAAATTTCTAAGCCCAAGAATGAAAAGAATGAAAATAGAAAATTTGTACATTGAATTCTTTTTTTTCAGTGATTCAACATTCAAATTAAAGTTAGGTGTAGCTCACATAGCATCACAGGTAACTCTTAAATTTTGGGCAAGTCATCTGGGAAAGGGAAGTGCACTGATCCGATGGACAATGCATGATGTATAAAGCCGTCCCTTGTGATCAGCATTTTGACAGCTGATCTAGTATGATGGATGTTTTACTGCCAGGGCCATGCAGAAGGTGTGGAATAGGATCATGTTTTTATCAGGATGATGACAAAAACTGCAGTATTTTGGACCTGTTCATCCACTGTTGTGACAGAACTTCATTGACTTTCAGTTTGGCTACAATGCAAATGTTACCGAACATGACCACAGCCTTCATAGACTGACACTTTACCTGAAGGAACTGTAGAACTTTTAAATATTAATCTGAAAAGCCAATGATTAACAAAACTGTCTACTATTTTGTAGTTTTGTGACTGTACGGTTCTACAAATACTAAAACCATTGTATTTGTTTTTCAAATTTAAACTTTCAATTGTTAACTGGCTTTGTCTGAGTAAACAAGATGGGGGAAATGGCCTGACATTGCGTAGTTTTTCCAGCAGAGGGCACTTTGCAACTTGGCTTTTGGCAACACACATGTTTGAAACACAGCAAGCATAAAAACTACATGATCTAAGCAGATTTGGCCAGTGTAAATCACTAAATAAATAACTATGTATAAGAAATGCTAGCAAAATTTGAAAATGCGCAAAATTTTAAAATCACCAAAATATCAATATTGGCCTTAACAATCCTATGTTTGGGCTTCGGTATAGTGAGTGGAGAATTGGAGAATATAGTTGATATCTGGGCCATTACTTCCTTTTTTGCGCATAATTACACGCTGGTCACGTCATCATTCCAGCACAGAGGTGGATTCAAACCCATCATCTTGTTACTGTGAGGTGACAATGCTAGCCACACAACTTGTCAAAGAGTAGATGCAAATAAGGTTAACGTAAAAAACTTAATTGACCTGAGATAGTACCCGATGGTTTCGACTTTGCATTTCAGCCAGTGCATTCCAGTTTTAGTGAAACCGTTTTCTTGGCAATTAGATATATGGTACTCAAATTTTCATTTTGTAATGACATGTGTAATCCAAGCAACACCTATTGTTTCTTAGATTTAAACCTGGGGTAAACAAATTTTTTTTGCATCAGTGGACAAAAGATCTATAATGATCTTACCACCTACTCACATCTTGCATCACTTGATCTCAGTAGGTCACATGATAGGGTGAGACAAGGTCTCGCAATGTTTCACCCGGACCTCTGCTGATGTCCTTGGCTCATGTGATGAGGCACATGATCAATAGTGGGTCAACAACCATCTTAAGGGACAACTCGCACTAGGGTTTAAATACCTGGGACTCTCCACCATTTGGTCTTAGAACTGAAGAAGCTTCTCGGATGAAACGTCTTTAAGACACTTAAAGAGGTCCAGTCGCTTTTCTTTCCAAGCTTCTTAAATTACCATGACCTGGATGATTGAGAACCTACACAGACAATCCATATTAGCCTTTGTTTGCCTCATCCCACTTAAAATGGACTTAAAGGCAACTGGACATCTGTCCCTCTACTGTGTTCAGCTTATTAGGATATACATGTCTGGTGGGCTTAGAGCAGAAAGCAAGTTTAAACCTACACAGATATGTGTTAAACCTACACTTCTCTGTGTAGGTTTAACTGTGCTGATTACTCACTGTAGACTGAATAAGCAGTGCCATCACTGCTGTGGTTTACTTTAAGAGACATCAAATCCTTTGGTGGAAAAGAAAAATGTTATTAGTCAACATCTGGCTGATTTGTTTAGTGGCAACATTAATTGCATAGAGGTTTTGTTTTATTATAATTTCTGGAACAGTACTGAAAAAAACCAACAGACACACACAAACAGAATTAAAAAAAAATGCTCTTAACCTTCTTTAACCAACGATTGATGTATTCTCATTGAAGGTCATCAAGCAAGAAGGTCTATCCAAGGACATCTCTGAATGCACATTGTTTGACTTGCTGAAGTACAACGACGTGAACGATGATGAGCACCTTACAAAAGAGGAGTTCTACACAGCCTTTGGTGAGGATACAGTTTTGTTACTCCCATCGTCTGTTTACATTGTTCAGTAAAATATATATCAGATGTGACAGAAATGTATTTTTAAATTTGCAGTTTTAGTCAATACTAAATAATAGCTCTTGTCTTTAAAAAAAACTATATTTTAAAGTTGATGGTTCATATTGTCCTAGTGTGTAAACATTACGACAATGTTTACAATGGCGTTCTTTTTACCCAGTTGTTAGTTAATTGATTTGGAAAGTAGTGCAGTAATTATGAGTATTATGAGAAAACAGAGAGTAAATTGAAACCCTGGAAAAAAAAATCTCTCAGATGCCACGACATAATTAATGTGTATACTCATATTTCATTGATACTGATGCTCATTTCTTCTTTATTCTCCTTTTAATAGCATAAAAGTATAGAATAGCCCTTTATTTGTCCTTGCACACTTACAACAAGTACACATACAACTGTGCTGGAATAAAAAATAAATAGTAGACAGCAGGAATAAATGGCAAATAGGAGAAATATATACAATCAAGAGGGATGTATACAAAACAAAAGAAATATATACAAAAATAGGAGAAAGGCACACATTAGAGAACAATGAGTGCAAAGCAAAAACGTAGTCTGAATAGAGTCTGTGTGTGAGGTAGAGCTGGGCGATATGAGATTTTTTCATATCACGATATGTTTTTTTCATTTCAGGCGATAACGATATCTATCACGATATAAGCCAAATAACTATATTTGTAAGATTTAAATGTGCCGTTGCTCACAAGTAAAATGTGAAATAATCAGCAGCTTGTTTTTATTTAAATATTTATTTCCCATAATAAGTTCAACAGGGTAGATGTACTTAAGGAACATGAGACTTTTTCAGATAAATAAAGGCAAATATTGCAAACTACACAAAAGGCAGCTGCTAAAGCGTTTAAGTTTCAAAATAGAACAAACGAAACAGACTAAATTGTCAATTCCACTTAGAAACAAAATATTAATTCTAAAAATAAATCTTAGTTTGTTTTACAGAAGAACAGACAAAATTGACTAACTTTTGTCAATATCAAATAAACTGAGAACTAAAAGGAAATTCTCAATCTCTCCTTGTTGTATAGCTGAGCTTTTCAAACAGTTTTAACAGTTACTTTAGTCTGACAAAAGCCGAATGATGAATTAGCGCTTCCAGTCAGACACTGAGGCTACGTCCACACGTACACGGGTATTTTTGAAAACGGAGATTTTCCGTTTTCGTTTTAAAAAATAATCCCGTCCACACATAAAGGCAGAAATGAAGGAAAACGCTGCTATGAACATGCCAAAGCAGCAGGTGGCGCTAGATTCCTAACCGTGCAGAAATGTTGGCCAATCAGAAGTCTAGAAGCCTCGGTGGGAAAAAGTAAACAAAGCTGGGGCATAGAAGCAGAACCGAGTCGTATGTGTGGACGGACAGTAACTGTGTGTATATGTAAGCATTTAAACACTGCAGAGAGTAGAATTAACAGTAACAGTATTGTAGAAATTCATTTCACCGAAACAATAACGTGGCGCACAGTGTGACGCATGCACCAGTTTATTGTATTTCCAGACTTGCTTTCGGCACATTTACAGTGCACGCTACTCTGTTTTTTGTCAGACTTGAAATAGCCGAAATACCTTCACACTACGGAACTTCTATGGCTCTTCCGTTCGACAATCTCTCCGGCATTGGAACCATCATCTGTTTTCTCTTCGGTCACGCTCGGTTGATTTTTCTAGTCGGCACACTCATTTCCTCCATTACGCGCTGGCTCCATTACCCGCTGGCTGCTTCCCAAACAAACACACGTGCGGCTTGGCACTTGTGCTGTACGTAACAAGTCACGCGACGTGACGCTGCGGCTGTGATTGGTTCGGCTCTGCGCTACTTGATTTGGATTGGCTGACCTTTTTTTTTTTTTTTTTAAGAGGACAGGAGCGGCGAGGTCTATCGCGATAGCTTAATTTCTCTATCGAGTAAAAGTTTTATCGTGATACATATCGTTATCGTTCTATCGCCCAGCTCTAGTGTGAGGGGTCTGAGTGATGAGGGTTCTCAGACCATGGCTTAGATTATTGAGGTGGGTGGGCAGGGGTGGGTTGTCAGGGATAGTGTTTATTGAAAGTCTGCATGGCCAAGGGGAAGAACCTGTTTACGAGTCTGGAGGTGAGGGACCTGATTGACCAGAGGGCAACGGGTCAAAAAGGTGGTGAACGGGGCGCACGGGGTCACCTGTGATGGTTCTGGTTTTCCTGGGACATAAGCAATTTTTTTTAACGTGTGTAAAACCTTTGGTCTTCATAAAAGAAATATGATTGATTGGTAATTGTTACGTCCCTCTGCAGCTTCTAATCGTCTCAGTGTTTTCAGCTGGTGCTAATTGGCCACACCTAGTCAGGTGTGGATAAAAGCATACCTGAGGCAAGCTTTCCGGCAGTGCACTAGTCTTTACCTTGGTGGCACCAGCCATTTTAGCCAACCTGGTTTTCCATTTTAGGATGAAACCTCTTCTCACCCACACTCTGTTATTCATCTCCTTTTTTTATGTTGCGGCTTTTGAGCCGGGTCGTAACATAAGTGGGGGCTCGTCCGGGATATTTGGACATTTTAGTGGAGACTGAATGTCAGTTTGTTTTGCTTTTAAGTGGGTGAGTGATGGTGGTCACTGTAATTGTGCAAACTCCCTTTAGTAAGTGTGTTTCAGCTGGGTGGCTGTGCTGCCCTTCCATCGAAGCACTTGTTTGTTGTTTTGCTTTATTGTTTTAGTTTATTGTGTTTGGTGGCTATCCTGGGTGGGGGTACGCTTCAGAGTTTGGTAGGAGACTGTATCTCTGGTCTGCTGCCTGCTCTCGAGTTCGCGTTTAAAGTTGCCTCGAGCCTGGTACACCACTGAAGACTAGGGTAGGAAAAGTAAGGGTTTTGTTGTTTTTAGTGTTTTAGGCTGGGAGTTGCACATAGTAAATCAGTGGCACCAAACTCGGTAGGAGGTTTGAGACCATTCATGATCATGGTCTGTAGCTGAGGCAGGTAGGCTGTTTTTAAGTTGGCATTGTGTGTACGCCATGTGTGTGCATATGTCAGTGTTGATGGATGCTAATGAGATCCTTGTGAGGTGAGTGTTTTGTGATGTGACCTTTTAGTGTTGTGGGGAATATGGCTATTTTGTTGGATCACTTGTGAGTGTTGTTGGCCAGGTGATGGCAATAACACTGTGGGGTGCTGAGCCACCCTTGATGTGATCATTGTGTGGCCATAGCTCTCCAGTTTGTGGTTGGTCACTGGTGTGCTTGATTTACTGAACTTTTTGGATTAAAGTAACTTGTTGTGGTATAGGGCCACTTGTATGTGACTGTTTGTGTGGTGGAGACAACAGATCACTTGGTTGTGATTATTTGTTGCTACTTTTGGTTTTGTGTTGTAGCAGATCAGGTAATCATTTTGGGTTTGACTGTTGTGCTCCTTTGTGTTGGTCACATGTTACTTTTTGTCTGTTCAGTGTGGCAACTTCAAATCCTCATGCCCATCCATGCTTAGAGATGCCAACTATAACGTGAACACTGTGCTTCTGTTAGCTTTAACTTTTATTCCAGGTTTGTGGGTCAAGGAACTGAAGGCTTCAGAGGGGCTTTTAATAAATTTAAGGGTCCTAGAGGAACCCTTTTAAGGGAGGAGGTGTTACGTCCCTCTGCAGCTTCTAATCGTCTCAGTGTTTTCAGCTGGTGCTAATTGGCCACACCTAGTCAGGTGTGGATAAAAGCATACCTGAGGCAAGCATTCCGGCAGTGCACTAGTCTTTGCCTTGGTGGCACCAGCCATTTTAGCCAACCTGGTTTTCCATTTTAGGATGAAACCTCTTCTCACCCACACTCTGTTATTCATCTCCTTTTTTTTATGTTGCGGCTTTTGAGCCGGGTCGTAACAGTAATTTATTTCAACATGTGAACAATATACAAGTACATTTAGAAAAGAAAATAAGAAAGAAAAAATGCTATACAAATTACATACAAAAAAAAATGTTCTGATTAATTTACATGTTGAAAGGGAGTGGGAAGAAGTAAACACTTATTTAATCCCACCCCTTTGCCATAAATTATCAGTTAATATTTAGTCAGCTTCCTTACTGATATAATTTGTAATAAAAATAGTGAACAGATTTCCGATATACTATATACTATAATATCACATCGAGTTTTTTTTTTGTTTGTTTGTTTTTTAAATGGAGACATTCACTTAATTTAAATATTTTCCTTTTCTTTATAGTTCGAGAAGATCATATTTTTTTATAACTCTTTTTGAACAGTTTTATGTATGCAGTTAATTAGGCTTTGAGTTTTTCTTTGAAATCTGAGAAGGACCTAACTTGTTATTAACATTTGAACTGACAGCCTGTTTCTGTTCTTTTGGCCATTACAAAGTTAGGATTGTGGTAAACCTCGAGAAATATGTGATGTCTTGCCAAAGTTTACTCACTGAGACCTGCAGATTGTTGCCAACTGTGTTGTACTATTGAAGGAGTTCAAAGTGGAAATGGTTCAAAAGAAAGCAGGTCACAACTTCTTAGAAACAGTAGTTCAATCCAAATCTCCATCATTAGGCAGCATAAAGACAACAGGTGCTGTGTGATATCTGAGTCACACTAACACATGTGCACCAGTTTCTGTCTTTTGTTTCCTTCCTATTCACGGTTCCTCCCTGTCTGACATTTTCAGTCAGCTCAATATCCTCTGACAGAATATCTTCTGACATTTGGCTGGCTTGACACATTTAGCAGAGGGAGAGAATTCATAATCAACCTTCATCTTATCAGCCCTTTGTATTTGAAGCATTTCCTAGAGGAATGGTAAATGGCCTGCATTTGTATAGCGCTTTTCTAGTCCCTAAGGACCCCAAAGTGCTTCACACTACATTCAGTCATTCACCCATTCACACACACATTCACACACTGGCGATGGCAAGCTACATTGTAGCCACAGCTGCCCTGGGGCGCACTGACAGAGGCGAGGCTGCCGGACACTGGCGCCACCGGGCCCTCTGACCACCACCAGTAGGCAAACATGGGGTTAGTATCTTGCCCAAGGATATTTGTCATGCAGCCAGGAGGCAGCCTGGGATCAAACCACCGACCTTCTGATTAGTGGCTGACCTGCTCTGCCACCTGAGCTACAGCCAAGAGGAGACCAAGAAAAAAAAGTCACAGGAGCAAATGACAAAGTGCAAGAGTCTCATCTAGTCTGCTGGATTCCACATCATACATGAATGTGTGGGAGAGAAACCCCTTCTGGCAAGTCACAGAAACACAGAACCCCATTCTTTGAAGAGTTGAGTTGCTCTGTCTCTTCCTTTTTTAGGTTTCAGAGGATTCTTTTTTTCTCAAGTTTCCAACTTAACTGTTCACAAGGAAATAGGATATTTAATGTGAGTAAATAAACTCTGTGATGGAGTTTCTTTCAACCTGCCTTACTCCTCTTTTAGACTTTTTCATTTTTTTTATCCTTGCGTGCCACTTTATGTTACTATTTAGCGACAGCGGATAATTATCCAAGTGCAGAATTAATCTTTGGATAAGCTATTTTTTAAGACGCTTTATTGGAAATTGCTTCTATATTGATGTTAATAGTTACAGAGGCAATCAATAAACAATATGCTTAGCACAGCTGAAGTAATGTGTCTTTGTCAACAACTCAGGATTTCTGAGTATATTAATATAGAAAACAAACAGAAATAAATCCACAATACTTTCAGTGGTAAAAGTTCTCATGTAACATACTCATTTTCCTGTGTATATCTCAGTGTGAGATAGAAATACATATAAAGCAAAAAAGATTTTTGTTTTTTTATTCCATCCCATGTGGGCAGTATCAGATTGCTCAAAGGAATTCAACTCTCTTCACCGAACACTCAATATTGAATACTTGGTTTACTGACGTGCATTACATACCTGGAGGTCATGGTAGTACTCAGCTTGTGCTTCTTCACTCTATTCATGTCCAAACCTGTTTCTCTCTCCTAAATACTTCCATCCTTTCAAGATAGGCCCACAGCTCAGAAAGAAATGATGATAAAAAGACCAACATCTCTAGAGACTTAACAGCGTGACTGAAGAATTTAGTTCTAATTTCTATGTAAATGTACTTATCTATCATATAGTCAGTAGAGAGAGGTGATAGTAACTCTAGTGTAGTATAAAGTGTCTTTCTTCTAGATACTGACCAGAAAGCCAACACCCCAATCCACTGCCATTCCTTCAAGTTGAGAAGCAGCGAAGTAGTTAATTTTATAGAAATACATCTTTCTAACTATGGAGGAATCAATAAGGGGAGCTAGTATTAAAATATTTAATCACAAACATTTGATGCAAACCCATCGTTTTGTTCTGTAAGCAGGCCTGAAACATGACAAAAACCGCTCAATTCAGAAAAGAGCTTCAAGTGCTACTCCTAGTTGGTGTTTAGGGAGTAAAGGTTTAAAACCATAGGCAGTATAAAAGATAGATGTAGCAAACGTGACATCAGACATTGGTATTTTGATCTTTTGGAGCTGGATCTGACAAGTGAAGGATGGATCTGGCTATGGAACCTTACGCTTATTGGGTAATGACTTGTGAATATCAAGTGGTTGGTAAATGAGGACATCCTCCTTTCTCATTTTTTACAGAGTTCACAGAGCAAGGGAGCCAAGGGTCATTTTCACGTTGATCTTTATACAACTGGTCTTTTTGCGAGTCTTTTAAGTCACTTCCATTTGCGCTTTACTTTTCAAACCTGAAAACCTACATCCATTTTTTTTGCAATGTAAAACCAAGTAACATGTGATCTACTACAGCAGATTTTTTTCTTTAAGCTTAAATGTGACTTTGTTAGTTTGCTAAGTAATTTCAAGGTGATGTTGCGTGGCCTTCTAGCTTTCAGTCAGCGTCAGTAAAACTGGGGAGATCAACATATAAGTATAAATAAGTGTATATTTAAATAAAATTCATCTCAAACTGAACAAGTAAGATATTTAAACAACCTCACAGAAAAACAGAATCTCTCTTTTCACACCAGAGAGAAAAATGTGTAAAACCAGACTGGTTGGTAAGTGATTGCTGGAGTTAGGTTTGATTGCTAACTTGCCAGTTACACCGGTGTAACTGGAGAGTTAGCTCTGAAAAGCTCCTTGCAATTGCTTTGATTGGTAGAAGATTGTCATGGTGACAGTAGTCACCCTTTTTCACCATTTAATAAAATCCAGATTTGAGGTAAAAAAAAAAAAAAAAGTCTTGTTGACTTCTGAAAAACAAAACGTGGGACATGTCCATTATACTGTGTCTTGAGACGAGGGGGATACCTGTTCATTCAACTGGGAAGACAACCCAGACTCCCCAAAATATATATTTCAGGTAGATCACCAGGCTGCATACTGTATTTTGCCCTGATGCTCACAATCATGCAACATAAACGCTAATTGGAAAAGCATTATTTTTTATAGTATATTGAACTTACTAAAAACACAAATCAATCAGTTTTACTGAGCATGGCTAATCTATTTTATTACTGCTGATAGTGTTCTGTCTGTGCACAGGTAGAAAGCAGCTATATAATGAAACATACTTGATTCTTTTCTTCTTCTTCTTTTTTTTAATCTGAGTGGGCTGGTGCGCAGCTGCTGATAATGCTGCAATAACAGGCATCTCCAGTATAAATCTGAGTCAGAGCACTGAACATTTATTTCAGTGACTTGTAGGTTGTAGCCTGATAGAGCCTGGTCACAGAGCTTGGGGTAAAACTACACTGTAAAGTTATAGTTTCTCACTTCATTGCCAACATAATATCTGAGTGGCAGCTATAAAAATCTATGCAAATACCTTAAGCGCTATCGTAAACTGAGCACGATCATAAAGTAAATCCGTTGGCTCAGTGTATCCAGAACTATGGTGTGGCTTGGAAATGAACAGCAGTAAAGGCAGAATGACTCTCCATGAAAACTACACCTGTCTGACTGCTGCGCTAATAAGGACCCTTTGCACACCTTTATGGAATATTCAAAGTATTGCAACATTGTTTG
The DNA here is from genome assembly GCF_041146795.1 of Maylandia zebra. Lineage (NCBI taxonomy): Eukaryota > Metazoa > Chordata > Actinopteri > Cichliformes > Cichlidae > Maylandia > Maylandia zebra. The sequence goes on along the minus strand of NC_135168.1, from coordinate 16,879,481 downwards.
TCAGGACAGAAGATAAGATTCTAATGTCCATGCATTATTCATTCCTGCTTTGCATACACTGGAAGGGGGTTGAGAATTAATTTGCTTCAGCTAGCAGTAAGGAAACTGTCTGGCAGAAGTGATGTCTTTTAATTAGATGATGTTACAGATATGAATGATGTCTGCCATGCTGCTGATAGTGAGTACCATGTCATCGTTGAATAATTTGGTGAATGATGGCTCAGTGCATCATGGGTAAATAGATAAGGTGTCATCTATCACAAAGTGTCATTAACTTTTGGCGCACGAGTGACAAAATACATTGCACAGACACTGAAGCACCCGCATCATGCTCATTACCAGGCACCTTGATTTTATTTTGGGGTCTCATAGAAAAGTTTTACATGCTTAAACTATGTTAGTTATCTTTTACATACTGTACCACATCTTGCCATCCTTTATCTGCAGCACTCAGTTTTAGAGTCTGTTTCTTTAATATCTGTCTTCCAAAAAGCCCAGTCTGCTCTGATTCATTTTGGCATTACAAAAAAACTCAACTTTTTGATTGTTTTAAAATGCTGCAACTGCAGCAAATAGTTTCATTCACATAGTGATGGAGACAGAAAAAGACCTGAACTACAAATGAGCTGTTTTAGTCCAGCAGCAATGTTTCCTTTGAGAGAAGAAGACTGTTTAGCATTGGCAGTGCTCTTTTACATGTGCAAAATGATATATACAGTAACATCTGTCATATTAGAGTAGAGCAAAATATATAAGGAATCTTATAGCAATACAACATGAAAATAAACTCAACTATGGTAAATATACATGTCTCACTAAATACGAATGTCAAGTCAAAGTCATCTTTATTGTCAAAAACCATATGTACAGATCAATGTGTTGTAACAAAATCTATAATACAGTACATACAGTAGTTATACCTGCACTATGGCATTTGTTGTAAAGTGCAAATTTTATGCCATGTTTAGTCAGTATACAGTAGCAGCACTTGAATTATTTTATTTTTAAAAGAAGACGCTGCTGCCTGCACATGTGGCAAATGTATCACGCTTGCTACTATATATGTAGTTAGTAGGATACTTTCTGCTTTAATGCTAAGTCTGATACTTTCCTCTGTGGAATAGCAGAAGATAAATATTCCCCGTATTGTGGAAATCCATCTCTTTCTTTGCTTTACTCAAATTAAACAACTACCAGAAAGAAAAAACCTCAGTAAGCAACTGAGGACAGCAGAAGGTGCTACGCCAATTCAAAAGGCACATAGAAAAAAGTACTACTGTAGACTTTTTACACTCTTTTGCGCACTTGCAAATAAACTTTTGTTGTATTTAAATTCAGGAACCAAATCCACAAGCTGAAAGAATGGACAGTGTCTAAAGGGTGGTTTAAGATTAGCCAAGTCGGGTGCTTTTAGATTGAGGGCTTTTGAAAGCTGATGCGTGCAATTCACACAGAGACTGAATCCTTGTGTTAGTGAGCTTTTTAAGCTCTTTGAAGTTGGCTGTACAATCACAATGTGCTTTGCCTGTGCACCGCACACTTTAAATGTTATTAGTTTGGGAACACCTACTGAATGCAATCTTGAGGCATACTGCTTGGCAGACAACAGTGAAAATGAATTTGAAAGTATTTGGAAAGATCTCTCTGGATGAATGCAGCCTGAGGCAAACTTTAGTTTGAAAATCTATCTCTAACAAACCCCCCTCTCAGGTCCATAGACATTATACAGATTTGAGTCCCTTTCTTACATTTCAACTGTAAACTGTATTTGCCCTACTTTAGGTTATATCCTGTTAGCATGATAGAAATAGGTGGTTTATTTAAAGAATGTGGGATGCAGTATGTAGTTAATAGAATATACAATATTTGACTGATTCATAGTAATGACATACTCCAGTCTCCTTGGTTATCAACATATTGATCTGAACCATGACACCTGCTGACAGAACACATATCCAATATAACCACCTCTTTGATTTCTGCTGAGACTAAAAAGCCTTGGAGTGCCCGCTGGCCTCCTGAGGGATTGGTGGGAAGCTAAGATGGACTGTAACGTGAGCTATCATATATTACTCTTGTGATCCTCACACAGAAAGAATTTCTACTGTCTGCATCAAAACACATGATGTGTATTCATGTAGGGGTTATCCACCATATCCAACTACCTACAGCATGATTTTTCCTGGTTCAAAATGAGCCTTGGGCAGCTGACTGCATTTTAGCACGATTGATCAGTATGTAGTTAAGGCAATAAATCTGTGTTACTTTAACAAAAGCCTATTTCTGTCCACTTGTTAAACAAAAGCGTTTTATATTATAAAAACATTAAAAAAAGAATCCAAGCCTGGTTATTGTGCTTTGGGGGATGGTCAAAATTAACAATACATTTTTCGAGTGCAAGAATAATCCAGACACATGTTAACACCTGAAGTAAGCTATGAGTGCGTTTTGTTATATTAGTGCAATATCCAGTTGTGTTCTAAGATAATGCTGTGGTACTATATGGTGGGGCGTGGCCTGCAGTGCCGTGCAGGGAAGGCGTACGCACCTGCACGGCATCTGCAATCATGCCTCGCCGACTTAAGTATTGCACCGGGTCCTGTTATAGTGGTTGTTGTTATGTTGAGCTGGCAGTGGGAGAGCTGCAGCTCAGTATGTGGATGTACAGCAACCGTTTTTGAAATAAAGTGTGCTGCAAAGCATAAATATGTCACCGGGTCTGCCGTGGTCATTCACATACTGTAATATTTTGCCAGCCGTAGACATTATAAAAGATGTAATTACATAATGTTATATATTTTTTTCTGAAATCTAATTTTCAATTCAGTTAAATTTTATCGACATAGCATCACATTACAGCAAATCAAAAGGTACTTTATATACAGTGCATCATGGGAAGCACCTGGCTGCCTAGGTCTATTCCAGCATACCTAAGGCAGGATTTAGGGTCACCTGATCCAGCCCTAGCTATATGATTTATCAAAGAGTTAAGTTTTAAACCTAATCCTGAAAGTATAGAGTGTGTCTATCTCCTGAATCCAAACTGAAAGCGGTTTCCACAGAAGAGGGACCTGAAAGCTAAAAGCTCTGCCTCCCTTTCTACTTTAAAAGGAACCACAAGTAGGTGAAAGGCACATTCTCTATATCGGTCATATAGTATCAATAGGTCTAGATAAGATGGGGCCTGATTATTCAAAGCTTTGTGCGGGAGGAGAAGGATTTTATTTATCTGTTTGAAACATCGAGATGAGTGTTTCTTTCATTAGTAGAGTCCAACCCACATCAGATTTTTAAGGCAGAAAATTAGTGACTTAAAAATATATCAGCTCATATTTTTGTTATTTTAGACACATAAAACATGAATAGCCTTCCGTAATATCTGTTATGTGTAGTTATTTTTGAATCCTTAATAAGATGAGTGTCATTTAAAAAATAATCTTGTTTTTTTTTTAACTGAGTCATGTATTACTCCTTACCCAACTCTTTACCCAACTAAGCTGGTTGTTGTGTTGGTGGCATTCCAAAAGCTTGTTACCTAAAGGGAAATTGCAGAGTGGACTTCTTGGTTTAAAAAAAATAGTTGTGACAAGGACGAGTGTTTCAGTGAAGCCGCTCACTTAATTGTTATAACGAAACATTGCTTGTGTAATACCTTTATTTTTTTTGACCCAATGCCATGTTCCTTTTTTTTTCTTTGCTGTATGTTGCCAACCAAATATTGTCAGTGAATTTAAAAAATATAAATCAATTAAAGTTAACCTAAGTTTGAGCAAATACTAGATTCACTTGAGAAACCATTTCCAATTAGCTGCTAGAGTGAATGCTCAAACTTATTAGCCTTTTTAAAATTGATTTGGAGGAGCATAACAATTCTGGCTGTACAGTTGTGATTTCCTTTTGGTTTTTATTAATTATCTTTTCTTGTTTCTTTTTTATTATAATTGTTTTTATTCACATTCTTTTTCTTTTTAACCTAGTCCACCTCTAATCATGTGTTATCCCACGCGTGGTGTAATACAGACTTTGCCAGGCTTGAAAATTAGTTGACTTACACCCTTTACTTCTCTGAAGATTATAATTAGACATCCAAACCATCAGCCAGGCCTCTTCTAGGAAAAGCTGCTTCCATTAAGTCAAGTTTGCTGTTAGTCAGCACCCATGGTAGAGTGAGAGTTAATGGATAGTCTGACTGTTGCTTGTCAAAACCCCTGCTGAGTATTTCATTCAAGTGCTAAAATGGTTTCATAACTTGTGGCTCATTTTCAAACATCTTTCTGCTATATCTCCAGAATTTATTAAAAGAAGAAGTTGATGTACTTTTTAAATTTGAAGTAATCCTCGAGTAAAGTACTTTTTAGTCCATTAGTGTGGTATAAGGCAGCACAGTGGCACGGTGGTTAGCACTGTTGCCGCACAGCAAGAAGGTCCTGAGTTCAATTCCACCATCAGGCCGGGATCTTTCTGTGTGGAGTTTGCATGTTCTCCCCGTGTTTGCGTGGGTTCCCTCCGGGTACTCCGGCTTCCTCCCACCGTCCAAAGACATGCAACTTGTGGGGATAGGTTAATTGGATAATCCAAATTACCACTAGGTGTGAATGTGCGAGTGAATGTGAGTGCGAATGGTTGTCTGTCCCTGTGTGTTGGCCCTGCGACAGACTGGCGACCTGTCCAGGGTGTACCCCGCCTCTCGCCCTATGACAGCTGGGATAGGCTCCAGCGCCTCCCGCGACCCTGAAAAGGATAAGCGGAAGCGAATGGATGGATGGATAGTGTGGTATAATTTGTCTATGTATGCGCTCCCATTGACATGACTCATCACCCTGCAAACCAACACTGTGGGGGGACAAGCGAGACCAGCCCCCCCTGCCACCCCAATACATTACCAATTTCAGTATGAGCTTTGCAGTTTCACTATGCTGATTCAGTGGGCACAAGGTACTCAGTAAGTTTACTTGTGAAACATGTTTCTCCATGGCAGCTAGTCCTGTGCACAACGAGGTTGGAAACAGTGGGGTTTCAATGAATTAACTCTTCACTACTGTTCATGTGCCACTGATGGGTCAGGTTTAAATTCCCAGTGAGGAGAAATTTCTTACAATAAGTTCTACAGCTCTCTGAGTGAGAAAGGTTCAACTTGCTTTTCTGGCTGTCAGGAATGTTTCAGCATAAACGGGTTGCTGCATTCATTTGCTTCTCTCAGCATTTAACATCTCCTGTCATCTATTTGAAGGTGTAGGCCTGGCTGTAATGTTGCTGAAAAACTAGCAGAAACCAAGACAGTTGGGTGGAAGTGTATACTGCCCCTTTAACACACAAACTGGTGCCTGATGTTTGTCAGTAAAGTGCATCAGCACATACTGGAGTCAGCAGCATTAGTGGCCTAGTGGCTTTTATATTTAAGAAATAAGAAGTCATTGAAATATAGCCTCTCTTATGCTGTAGCTTAAGTGCCGTGTGATTTACTTATAGCAGGAAGATGGAGGATTTTTTTCATTACTTGTTTTCCACAAGGTAGCTGTGATAAAATTAGTCCAATTAGACATCCTCTTAAACTCTGTAGCATACTAATGCAGGCCGTCCCTCAGGATCTCTACCAGCAGCTTGGAAGCAGACTAGAGGCTGATCAGCCAGAGGTAATGCACTCACAAAGGCCATTTGTGACTGTTTTAAAGCCATCCTGATGTTTAGAATGTTCGTGGGAGGAGGGTTGAAGGTGATAATAATAATATTCTCACCTTTTACCTAATACCTGTAATTTTTTTTGCATATTTATGATGGTTTTAGCAAGCTGCAAAAGCACAGTTATTTATCCTCCTTCACAAGATGGTGAAAGGTGACACGAGATGCTGAGACGCCGCCCCTATAGCTGTGCATTATATAATCATCTCTTACAAGCACAGATTCATCATAAAAGGCAGCTCGTTGTTCTTTGACCTGAAGTTGAGCTGCAGTGTTTTCCATGTAAACAAACCCAAATTTATTATTTATTTTGCAGAATTCACCTGTGCAAACGTTAAGTACAGCTGCCTCTGACAATATCGATTACAGTTATCAACGTCTAAGCTCAAAAGATCTGCTCAGAAGATCTTAATTACAAGTACGTGATGATGAGTTAACAAGTCCCATGTCTGCATCTGTTTATATTTTCCTGTCTGCTTATTCATTCTTTGAAAAATTATTAAATAATTTCCCCATTTTGCATAAAGAATTAAGGACAAAACACAATGAAAAGCAATTTTGGAAAAAGCAAGGCATCGCATAAGACACAGTAATGAAAAGCAGCTCTGGTGGAATAAGAAGACACTGCTACTGTGTACACATACTTATTAATATAAAGAATATACTGAAATAAGAGAGCCATTATTACTTCACATCCATCCATCCATCCATCCATTCTCTTCCACTTATCCAATTCAGGGTCGCAGTCTCTATCCCAGCTGTTTTAACGTACTCTCGGGACAGGTCGCCAATCTATCTATGGCAGTTTGGTGAGAGAACTGTAAAAAAATGCTTCATAGTGTCATAATATAAATATTCTGTGTAAGCTCAGCCTTTTTTGAGCTTACGTAAGATTGTTTTGGAATAATTGGTTTTTATAACATGCAGTCAACTTCTTGTAGGTAATCTTGTAAGCTGTAAATTTCTTCCGACTACATCTTTTTCTCCCCTGAACAACAATTATGGTTATGTTAAACCTTTCATTTGTACTCTCTCACCAAGTTTTCCCAGTGATGTCAAAAACTGCTTTTTGGTCTTCACAGCTAGGTTGTTTCTGCATTACCAAGTAAGGAATGAAGGAAAGGCGCAATGTTTCCCTGTCAGCAATGTGGGTTTCTCTTAATAAATGCATAAAAAGTCACCTGATTAGTGTTTTGTTTCTTATTATACAGGGAACGATTCATTTTCTTTAAGTAGCGCAATAAGCCACAGCAGTTCAACATGAAAAGCAAAACTACGAATCTTCTTTGGGAAAACAAAGGACATGGGAATGTTTCACCAGTCAAACTATTTTCTGTTTCTGCCAAACATCCAAGTCCACAGAGTCATTCATGCGCTATATCAAAAACACAGAAGCAGAGACTCGATTCTTCTTGCTTTGGGAGAAAGTTTGCACAAATCAAGTCAACCATCCAAGATCAGAGAGCATTCAGATGAATGTGTATTCTGTTTTTTGGGGGGGTGTTTTTTACCTTTGAGTCTATGCATATGATCTATGAATACTGAGCATCAGGGAAAAATACTTTTATCTCCTCTTCAAAATGTCAAACTCAAAAGCAATTGGGGCTACACAGACGTTCAGCTTTGGTAATATTGAATGTCATTAGGATTGAGCGAGGGAGTAAGTTAGAAAGGAATGAAAGACTTGGTGAAGAAAGACAACTCGAGTGAGCATGTATTTGAAAAAGAGGGCGACAGAGCATGATAGAGGATGGAGTAAGAGGGTTGGCTAAGCAACCTTGGTGCAATTTGTCTTCATGCAGCTGGTCCTTTGCAGCGTCCTCTAGGCAGAGCCTATTTTCCCTGACAAGCTTGTTGCCTCCAGTGCAATAGGTGATTTACCTTGTGCCGTGCCACTGACCAACATCCCCTTCTGAGAGCAGAGGAGAGTAAATAAAAAGTCTGGACCTTACCGTTAATCACTAATTACAGGTCGAACGGTGAAGGTTGATCCTTCTCTGGGGGCTGAGTCCCTCAGGCCTCAAATCAGACCAAAAAGAGGAGCCGGTGCCACTTCCTCCACTGATAAATCTTTAACACAGGAGCTCCTGCACGCTGAAGGCTTTCAGCTGGCTCTGGCCGCCCAGACTCCCCTTTCTCTGAGGATTTTCTCATTCGGGTCGGATCCCTTCCCTTCCATCCCACCCTTGCTCCACCCAATAACTAAAGCTTGCCTGCCTGTCTGCCTGCCCACTTTCTTCTTAAAATTCTCCCTATACCTTCACAGATTTCTATCCCCCTGGGGATCAGCAGCAAATCGAGTTTGTTGCTTGCAGCGTATTCCAAAAGCATTACGATACAAGGGTGCTGTAATTGAATGGTTAGGGAGGACATTATTGAAGGAGATTTTTGTCAGTGTATCCACCCACCACCACCTCAGCACCATGTAGAGCACCAAGTAGCTCCTTGATCTGCTGGCTATATTGTTATCAGTGTCAGGGTAGGAGGAGGTATGTGGCCACGAGTGACTGAGGATCCACTTTCCTTAAATCTTTGCTTTCTGCATGAGGGTCATGTTATTGTGTTTTGTTTTCCTTGCTTTGTTTTTCTTCTTACTTTCCCAATTATGTTTTCTTCTGGACATTGTTAATTTTACCTGACACCTTGATTGCTTCATTTTGGGTTGCTATGACTATAGTTAATGTAACATGAATTTGGTAAAAGTACACTCAGACTCAGCCCATTATTTTCTCATGAACTTTGATTGAAACAAAGTTGAAGTAAAATAAATAACCATTTATTACAGGAAGGATAAACGTAAACCAGACTTACCAAATTGTCAATAAAAATAGAATGCAATGATCTCTTAAATTGGGCAGCACGGTGGCACGGTGGTTAGCACTGTTGCCGCACAGCAAGAAGGTCCTGAGTTCAATTCCAACATCAGGCCGGGGTCTTTCTGTGTGGAGTTTGCATGTTCTCCCCGTGTTTGCGTGGGTTCTCTCCGGGTACTCCGGCTTCCTCCCACCGTCCAAAGACATGCAGCTTGTGGGGATAGGTTAATTGATTAATCCAAATTGTCACTAGGTGTGAATGTGCGAGTGAATGTGAGTGTGAATGGTTGTCTGTCCCTGTGTGTTAGCCCTGCGACAGACTGGCGACCTGTCCAGGGTGTACCCTGCCTCTCGCCCTATGACAGCTGGGATAGGCTCCAGCGCCTCCCGCGACCCTGAAAAGGATAAGCGGAAGCGAATGGATGGATCTCTTAAATTATTAATGGTAGTAGTACAAAGAGTACAAATCAAATGTTTGAACTGATAAATGTCTGTTTTAAGCATATATAGTCATCTTAAATTTGCCTGCCAAGCATTTGAAAGAAATTTATGACGGAAGGTAAAAAACCAGTGGACAAATTGTGTGATTCTTAAGCAAAAACAGTGACACACACACCCCCAAAAAAACCTCTTGTGGAACATCTGAAAAGTAATAATTGGTGAACCTGGCAAAATGTCACCTTGTCTCTTAGATACTAATAGCTTTAAAAGCAGAAGCAATTCTTCCATTTTGACAACTTCTAAGTATTTAAGGCGAGTGACACGAGCTGGAGCTGCTGCTTCAGTTTTCATTGATATAGCCTGCAGTGTTCTTAAGAAAACACAATGAGGGTGCAATAGGTCAACAGTTGCATCAGTAGCACTTATTTACAGGGTTGTGCACTATGAGTTCTGCTGTAATGTCCTCAGGCTCTTGAGAGAGAGTATATGGCAAACACGACCAGTGCCACTGGGTCGTTGTGTGCCCGCAAACATCACAATGGAAACAGTTTTTTTGGCCTTCCTACACAATCTTTACTGTCTACCAACCCTGCGCCATACTTAGGGTCCTTACAACTTTGTCTTATATCCTAAAATAAAGGGGGCGACATAAATTGTTATGTTAGCAGACGTTATATGCTACCTGTGGCAGTGGATCCACTTTGCTGAAACATGAAAAAATACTCAAGAGGTGAGCTAAAGAGAGCAGTGCATCTGTAAGCCCTGAAACAGTGTTTCCCTTGTTGACCTGAAGTTGTCTGTGTACATCAACACTGCATAAAAAACATGTCTAATGAGCTGTTATAAAACTAGTTTTTGCTCCTAAATGTTTTTCCATTTCCCTTCAGTCATTATTATTTATTTCCATCCATGACAGCTCTCATATCACCCCCGCTGACAACTGTTGTCATGTCTTTATTACATTGAAGCAGTTCTTAATTAATCAAATGTGTTCCATCAAATGACTGTCATATTACGGTGTCCACAGGGGAGATGTTCCAATCGTTTATGAAGCTGGTTATTGCTTTTCATATATCATTTACACCATGCTTTTTCTAAATCAAAACAAGTGGCAGGTTTATTATTTATTTCCGTCGAAAAAATACTGTCTGTGCTGGGCATCACATGACATTTTATCATTAACCAACAAAAGAGACTGACTAATGAGCAAATATGTTTGCTTTTTAGGTTTTAGTTTGAATGTTTTCTTTTCTTTTCAACTTCAATATTTGTGTTCAAGATCATTTGTTATTAAGAAGGAAACACTTTAATTTTCATCTCCTAGGGGATTGTCGTGCTGACACACATAGGAATATAACAAAATAAAAAACTATTAAGAAATCTAAAGTTTATCCTTCAAGTTTATCTACTGAAGATAGATAGCAACTACTGTTGCCTTTATCTTCTACATCTTTACTATCTCCTCTCTCAGCCCTTGGTATACCTCTAGGTTTGCGAGTTCCATCTTCCTGAAGTTGTTATGACAGATTTAGCTGACCATGTCAGCTGGGTATTATAGCTACATGTATCACTATGGCCTTCTGTTCGTCCACCACTACCGGTTGGTTAGCCATCACCAGTTTATTTACCTTTATCTGGAAGGCCCACCAGCTCTTAGCTTGGTCATTCACAACCACCCTATGGGGTGTATCCCATTTTGTGCAAGGAATTTCCAGGCCATGCTCCGCACAGATGTTCCCGTATACTATGCCAGCCACTTGTTTATGGTGTTCTGGTTATATATAGACTTTGAGCATCTTGCTGTTATGTGCTGAATTGTGTCAGGGGCATCTTTGCACAGCCTTCACTTCGGGTCTTGGCTGCTGTGGTGGACCCTAGCCTCTATTGATCTTGCGTTGAGAGCTCATTCCTGTACTGGCATCATTAGGGCCTCTGTGCTGTCTTTCAGCCCAGTTTTGTCCAGCCATTGATAGGATTTTACGATATCAGCCACTTCTTCCATCTGCTGGTGGTACATGCCGTGCAGAAATCCATCCTTCCATAATGGTTCCTTTTCTTGCTCTTATTTCTTGGGTTTTTGCTATCTGAGTTATTCTCTAACCACATAGGTCATCTTCCTGATGTAGCTAAGGAGTCTTTGTTCTTTCATCTATCCAATGCATCTATTCAAGCACAGACTAATGCAATAGCCTAATGGTATACGGGTCACTGACTCACTCCAATGAGCTATAGTGGTAGTCAGTGTTTTTTTAATCGCTTTTTCAGCAGTTGAATAAGAAAAAAATTTCTAGAAGAAACTGCAGCCTTATAAATTACAGCAGAGTTTGTTCAACACTTCACTAACAGTATAATCATTTAAACTTAGTTATTCTTCACTCAGAAGAAAGGGCTCTCATTAATCCTCTAATTTTGATGTAATCCTAGCAGTGATTTGCCTGGGCTTAAACAGGGTTTCATTGGGCCAAATGTGAGATTAGAAGTCTTAACTCAAAGCTTCCCACTGAAAAGAAGTATGAGTTTTCACGCGGTCTCAGTGTGATTAGCTTGGATCTAACACGCTAGCCAAGTTCACAGTTCAAAGACACAACAAGTGGACCAAACACAGCAAATGAGTGAGAAGGTTAAAAAAAGCAATCAGCAGACATTGGTAAAAGGGCCACAGGAGTCATGCTGTAATTGAAGGTGTTCTCATCCTCATTCTCTGGGCTGTGGCAAGTGAACACTGTTGGACCTGCTCTTTCATTAGGTTTTGTATTTCATGCCCTTAGGAGCAGAACAAATTGAGTCTCTGTTTCCTTTTGCTCCATTGCTCATTACCCAAGAGAAAGATTAAAAGGCATTCTTTCACAGGCCACATTACATAATATCAGCAAAGTTGGACTGTAAATTGTACTTGTTGTCTCTTCAAAATACTGGACGCACCAAGGCATTAAACAACTTCAGCCATGGTGACCTCTCGCCAAGCTACCCGATCTGACTTACTTGCAGTATTCTCTCTGTGTTGGTCTCATCATCATCAGAATGAGGTTTTAAACACTTTGGTGTACTGCAGAAATACTGAAGCGAGCAAAAAACTAACTCTGGTTGAGGTGAGGGGTTGTGTTTCTGTGGGGAACCTCTGTGAACATAGAGAATTTTTTTCTTTTCCTTTTTCTTTTTTGATTTCAATGTTACTTTCATCAGAAAGTGTGTACTCCTGGGCTTTTACAACAGCATGGAGATGTTTTAAACTCTTAGAACACTGAGCATGTTAAAAATATTCCAGCTTTAAGTTACAAAGCACCACGCTTCAGTTGAGATTTTAGTAGTCAGCCGACGAGTAGTACTGCTCAAGAGTGTCAGGTTTGTTCTTTTAGCTAAAAAAAGAAATACATAGTGGTGGACACAGACTCTGCAGAGAGGCTGATAAAGCAGAACTTCCATTAAAGTATCTTCACATAAATTATGCAAAGTGTTTACAGAACGTTAAACTTAATTCCCTCTCATTACTGTGCAAAATGCAATAATTGTGCTGCCTCGGTGCATATTTAAAAAAAGAAGTGTCTCCCGCTATAGCACGGTAGCAACTAATTGAGACACGCTTGTATTGTGTGTCTTATTTTTACGCTTCGTTTTTATGCTTCAAGAAAGATGTGAGAAATCCATGAATTTTGAAACATCTCAGTGGGTAAATTGTGAGCCATTAGAAGAATGAAAAGCCCGTGAGTACTCAATGCAGAAAAAATATAGGATGACTGAGTTGAATCATATTTTTTACTGTTAGCCTTCATGTTCATAGTTTAGAGAGGCTACTTTTACTGAGAAGGTTAAATGTTTCAAAAATCATAAATTGAGCCAAAGACAGTCACTCAAACTTTTCTGTTTATCTCATCAACAGATGCGTACCTGCTCACCCTTCCAGAGGACCAGAAAGTCAGCGTGACAACAGTAACCGTGGGCCAGAGTGCTGTGTTGACTTGCGCCATCACAGGTGAACGGAGACCTCCTATATTGTGGAAGAGAAACCATCAGGATCTGAACTCCTTGAATCTGGAAGACATCAATGTAAGAGCTACCTGTCAAAACTGCCTTTAATTTATTGTTTCTAAATAGATGCAATCTAGTTAGATGTGCATAGAACTTTGAATAGTTCTAATTATTGCATTTTCACAGCAGCAAGTCTCACCAATTTGCAGTTTTTGCAGGGCTGTCACTTTTTTTTTTCCTTTTGGAAAAAAAATTACACAAAAAAAATCCCTCCTATATTTTCTTCTCATCATATTTCAGCTTTATTCTTTTGGCAGTGGCTCAGATTGTCAGCGCATTTTATTTGACTGTTGGCACTGGCTTTGTATTGTAGGCCTGACAGTAATCCGGAATGTCAGTTTGTGTTCCTGGTGTCTGTGTTTAGAGACTGCTGGAAGGGGCTGGGATTTCAGACAAAGACAAAAGATGAAGGGGGATACCGAAGGGGTTCAGCCCTAGAGGAAGGACCTACTTTTACAACTTGGTGAAAGACTGCGTGTGCGTATGTGTCGGCGTTTTAATCTGTATGCACGGCCCCAGACAGCCCTCTGTGTCACTTTCATCCACATCAAAAGGAGCACGGATACTTAACGTAGCGAGATACACAGAGAGGTACAGAGGCAGCTCCTTTGCTTTACCCTTTTCCTCTCCATGTGTCTGGGCTGACCAAGATGAGTGTGATACTGCTGTGCATAATTAAGTCAACACTGTCGAAGAAGATAAAGGGAAACCCAGCGAAGCCACTAATGTACCATTAAATCTTGATGACCCTTAAAATGAGTAAGAGGCGCCCAGCTGTCGCCAGTCATCCTTGGCACCATCAACTGGCTTTAAACTAGTGTGCTGGATGGAGGTGATGTGCAACTATTATAGAAACTTGTGCCAACCCCATACGTAAGTCAGATTTTTTTCTCAAGAACGCTTGAGAGGATTTATGGAAGTGAAAAAAAGTGAAATGCAAGTTTTTGTAAGGTCAACCTGGACTTTGATCTTTTTCATATGTCTTTTTCAAGAACTGTTTCACTGCTTTGTTTTTTGTTTTGCAAGATTCAACAAAACCATTTTTTGTTTCATCTTCTTATTTTGCCTGAAGACACGGCAGAGTTCAGCATCTCAACGAGAGGTGGTCTTTGTCTGCTTTTCATGCACTGTCATCCGTTTCCACAGTGACCAGTATCAGATCTTGCCCAGGTGTAGTTTCAATTCAAATGTCAGCTCAGGGATGAAAGCTTCTGCTACTGAATGAGGTTCATTATGAAGAAATGCTTTCTCTGGAGTTCATCAATAGCTTGGAAAAATGACAGCATATAGACGAAGGAATAAAAATGACCTATTTTAAAACTGTTGGGCATTGCTATGATTTTACATCAGAACTTAGATGAAAAAAAAATCTCTCCACCTTTTCTACTCATACATTTTTTTCCCATTATTGTGAGAGCAGGGAGGAGAACAGGCTGTGCTGGTAATCAGAGTTCTGCCTTTTGTGGTTTGCAAACGTCTTACTCTTAGAGAAAGCATCAAAATTTGATGTCCGTCCACAGAACTCAAGGTTTGAGTTGCACATCATGGAGAAAGCGGAGTTGAAAGAAGGCTTCAGCTAACAGTTTGCATTTTAATTAACCCTAACCCACTTTGGTACCCCCAGGGCTTCATAGTACTTGTGGTAAATGTTGACACATAAATTATACTCGCTATGCCTCTCGCTCTATGGTGCACACAGCCTGTTGGGTTGATGCCAGTGCAGCTTCATGAAGTGAAACTGAGTTGGACAACTACAGGGACTAATCTGGCACTTCATACTGAGAGAACTTGATCTAGTCTGATCCTCGGGGTATGCGATTGTCAGATTAGATTTTTTTTGTTGGTACCTAAAAACGCCCAAGTTTACAACCTCTGCTGTTGCTCAGATTACCTCTTCACTTACACTAAACAGTGTCAGCAAGACAATCAGCATGAATGCTAACAGCCTCTTGCTTTTTAACAGAATACTGTGTGAAAGCCACGCAGCATCAAGAGGAACTACCAGTGGAACAGGCGCAGCTCATTCCAGATTTATTTTTGGCCCTCAGACATCCAGTCAATCATTGTTGTTCTTTCCAGAGAGGAGAATGGATTTTGCCTGCATTTGGCATCCACAAGCCCTTTCCCAAATTGCCTTGCAGACAATTTCTGTATAATTGCTGTCTGTTAATATTTGTGAGCATCTGATGCCAGCCTTAATTGGAGTTATATTCCTGTGAGTACACATGGGAGATTTATGCTGTGTAATCTCGCAGGCCCTCCCAATTTTAGAACGTTGTTATTTTAGATTTTTTTTCCCTCAGACTTAGTGAATTGCACATTAATCCCAGCGGGGCGCTTGTATCCTGGAGTTCAATAGAGCCTCTCTGAATTCTGACAAAGCAGCTTACTGTAATTCCGTGAAGTTGACAGTTGCTGGCTATTGCATCATCATCCAAGGCTGTCAGTATTTCAATCCTCCCTGAGTGGCCAAGCCAAAGACACAGTTGTGTACTGTGCATGTCTCTGTGCAAGAGTTTGTGCGTGTACCTTCGTATTTGCTTTTGGGGATGATGACTCTTTGGTTTTGGCAAAAGTTCAGATGATGACATTTTTGTAATTTTTCAAAAGTTTGAAAATCCATCTATTTAAAGGAGTATTTAGAAGGGATTTGTATACAGTATTTCTCAGCAGCTTTCAGAGTAGTACGTCCTACTTAAACTAGTGCTTTCACAATAGAAACATATCTCATTAGGACCAAAATCTTTGATCTGAATCATAAAAAACATGCATATGTTTAAAAATAGACATGTTTTGAAGACAGACATTAAAGCTTCAATAGGAGAAGATGAAACACAGGAAACAGCACAAGCTTATCAGAATGTTTCTTATTCTCCTTTCTGATCACATGCATTGAAGTCGGTATTTATCTGATATAATTCTTAAGCAGCTGTTTTTTTTTTTTTAATTGAATGCAACTCCTGTGCTGTTTCTAACAGATGATTCAATCAAGTTTTGTGATAACACATTTCAGATAATACATGAAATAACTGAAACTCAGTGTCCTGTTTTAAAATAGCTACAAAAACATGTAATTTAGCAAAGCAATCATATGGTCTGGAAGCTTAGCTCATATTCTGTACTGTCTGTACTGGGTGACTTGCTGCCGTGTCAGTGTGCATTCAACAGACAGTTTGCTGAGAGAATAGCTGATATCTCCTAAAGTGATGCCACAGTTAAACACTATAAAACAAGAAACAAATTGCAAAAACTGCAAATGTTCATATTTGAGACAAGTGCATTTATCATTTTTTACTAAGCCTTGATGATGCAAGAGTTAGCACTAGGGCAGGTTAATAACTCCCGATTTCCAGAAAGTTGATCGAATTTATTTGGATGCAACATTTTCAGTGGTACAAATGTTTCATCACTCATCCAAGTGACTTCTTCAGTCTCAGCTGATTGCAGGTTTCCCCAGGCTTATCAACAGTACAGTTGCATAACGATCAAAACTACCACCACTGCATAACGATGAGTTACGAGATCCAAGAGAAAAGGAGGACACTCGCTGCCCAAGTGAAAAGCATTGTTGATCTCATATATGTCACGAGTGTTGGAAGAGTTGAGATGCATATTTTTTAAAACTTTGTGTCTCTGTGGCTTTCAAACCCGAAATGCAATGCACAAGAAATGGTCCACCTCAAGCAAGCATCAGGTTCACAGCAGGATTACTACTTACTAGTGCCAAAAGCACTGAGGAAACCAAGTAACCACTGCTAAGTGGTTGCAATCAATCATCACTCTTTAAATGAAAGGATGAGGAAGGAATTCTGGTTTGAGCGGATATTTATGTAAAAAGGAATGACCATCTCAGAGTTCAAGCAGTCTGTGATTTCAGCCATTCTCCAGTTCTCTGTGAGTAATGCTCATGGCCACTGATTAATGCTCATGACAATTTGCATGTCAATGATCAGGAAACCGAGCTTGTGGCTCATTGATACATAATGATGATAATTTTGATCATTATGCAGTTGTACTGTTTATAAGACTGGGGAAACCTGCAATCAGCTGAGACTGAAAAAGCTCATGGATAAGAGATGAAATGTACCTAAATTACTGAGCACGTGCCAAGACAAATCTCCTGGTTGTGTGTATATATTCTCCCTGTCAATGTGTGGGGTTCTTCGATTTGCACCGGTTTTCTCACACAGTGCAAAGGAATGCTTGTTAGGTTAATTGTGATTTTAAATTAGTCATTTTTCTCTGTCTGTTACTCTGTGACTGGTGACCTAACTTCCACCCCTTGACAGCTGGTAGTAGGCTATAGACCCCATTTGGATAAGTGGCTAAGAAAACGTTGGTACTTTATTATTTGCTTCCCTTTTTTGGTTTGGAATCCATCTCTTTCATAAATGCTTTGATTAGAAATGAACCTCTAAATCTTTGACTTCTGTTTTTCTTCCAGCAGATCCCGTCTCAGGTACGGTGTTTTTGGTTTTTGGTTTCACCAAACTGACATCAATTCACGTTTTCTGTTATTTCATCTCAAAAAAAGCCCACAAAGCTGTAAAGTGCTGACAACAAATCATGTCTGTCAGCTCAGGGATGGGACAAAAAAGTCTGAAAATATTACACATGAACTGTCATGCAAACTTTTATGGGACAGTTAAATCTAAAGAAGTAACCTTGCCTAAATAAAGGTGTTAAGCTAGTAGAAGATACTAGGATTATTAGCATAAGTAAGGTTGGAAAGCAAATTTTACATGCCTATTATACTTTCACCTTATTGCTATTTTAAAGGGTAATATATTCCAATAAATACCTGGTAGTGGTCAGCCGTGCAGATAGGTATTTTATGTCACATTTAGAAATATGTCTCTCTGACATTTACAGCTTTTCCCGCTATGATAGAGGTGACTTGAATTTTGTTTGCAATGGGTGCAACATCAAAACAAATTAACTTCAGCAGCTGTATTTCTCTCCAGGAACTGTCTTCTTAAGTTAGAGAGTGAGCTCTGTGGATTAAGTCAATCCATTTCCAACATTTTCCTTTCCTCTCAAAAGGCAATTCGAAGCAGTGAATCTGCAATGAAGCATTCATAGATAAGTCACCTACAAACATAAAAACAATCAAAATACAAAACTTTATATAAGGAGGAGTTGAAACAAAAAAGTGTTTCTAGGAAAAGATGCACCTTTTTTAAATGTCAGTTTTGTTAGCTCAACAGATTAGTACCATTCACCTCCATTGTGCTGGGGCGCAGGAGTAATTACAACAGCTGAAATCTTATAAACATAGGCACATAAAAATGAAAATATTTGCATGGATAGAGATACAAAGAGGTAAGTAATAAAATGGTTCTTTGTATAAAATTGAACTGACATTTTAATGGCGAACAGCCTATTTTTAGCTGGATTGCAAAACATTTCCGTCTTTGTTTACACTGGAGGGTATTTTTACTCAAAATGTCGTGTTCTTCTAACAAAGTTTCACGAGGCTGAGCTAGAAACGTCTTCAAAGGCCATTGTCTGAAATGCCTCATCATACCACAGGTTAGCTATTCAATGAGGTGGCTCTTCAATGTTCTTTCAGAGGTGACTGGGCAGTGACAGCTTTATTAATTATAGTTTCTTGAGGACTATGGCCTATTTGTAAATCCACCTCTGCCTGCCCTTGTCTCCTTTCCCTACGAGTAGTCCTACCCTTGCCTGTTTCGTGTGCACAGAGCTGGGTGCTGGGTGCTGCTGATAGCTGAGGTTAGGGTGGTGAGGTGAGGTGGAGGAATCTTGTCGACAGCCTCCGCCGTGGCTCGTTCCACCCCTGTGAGTTTCATTTCTCCCCCCATTCATTTTTCATTTAAGAAGGTGACACAATATGCTCTGAGCCCAAGGGGCCAAAACGCACCATCGATTTCCCCTCATATTGTGGAGCTCTGATGCTTCACTCAGCCCGACCCGTTACCAAGCTTGTACGTTAGATCGGAGCACACTGGGACGAACCGATAAACACGCAGTTTGCCTGTAAACACGAGGACTGCCTGTCCTCGCTCATCTGCAGACATTTAAGGGTAAGCTGAATGTCAAGATGTAAAGCCGGCAGAGATGTGATCAAAATGTTAAAAGCTATTTAATGAGAAAAGGTACATTTCTTCTTATGAACTCTTCTGATAGAGGGTTGTAATTAAGGCTGAGTCTTGACAATGCTGTGTACAGGTATAATAAACCAGAAGCACTGAAGCAGAATCAAGGATATCCTTAAGAGCAAATGTTCACACTGCTAAAAGATATCTGAATGATTTTTTTTAAGCGTAGCAGCAATCAGAAGTGAACACGTTTTGGCATTTGGCCCTCATCAAGTTAGATGGCAATGGTGAAAACTCTAATGAAGGCAAAGTGCCGCAGCACGCTCATTTCTGAAAAACCACTGTGCAACACAGTGTTATTGTAAGAACAAGCACTTATTTAAGTAGTCCCAGAAGATTTATAATGTATTCGCTTGATTTAGATGATACGCTTAAAGGAGTGTTGTTATATAATTCAATGTACGTTTATTTTTTCCTCTCAAATATAGAAGCAGATTCTAAATATTAATGTCTTCTTTTTAATAGTTACTACCTTAAAAAACTGTGTCAACAACTTGGAATTCAAGAGTGAAATTGCCAAACACAATAAATAGTTACACTAATACTAATGAATGAGTCAATAAATAGGAAATAAATAAATAATAGTCAACCATAATATCCCAGGTAACTTCCTGTGCATTAGCATTATTAGCATGTTTAGGTCAAAAGTAAACTATTAAATTTCTTTCTCCTTTAGGGTTGTAAAAACGAGAAAAACACTTTTACTTTTCTTTCAAGCAGAAGAAGTCTTTTTATTACTTTATACGAATCCAATGCAGAAAAAGAGCACCTCTTTAATTAATTTTTAGGAGTAGATTATTATATTACTCCAGGGCTCAACGTAGTACCAAAATGTATTATAGTAACTTGTGAAGATGACTTTTTATTGCAGTGTGATCTTACCAAGAGGGCAGACATTCACTCTTTGCCAGCACACCATCAACGGGCTCATTAGCTTTGGGGGCTTCTTTCTGTGCTGCAGCTTGAACAATTTATTCCTCTGCCTGCTTTGCTTCCATGTCCGGCACCATTTTCTTTTCCTGTTCTCTGGCTTAATAACCACAACACAGCATGAATTAATCATGTTTCAGTTGGCTTTCATAGATTGGTTTTGGTTTTGTTTCGCTTGAAATAAACCACATGAGCATTGCTTTGTGTATTTGTGGAACATGCATGGACACAAAGTGTCAATGTTTTGCCTTTTTCAAGGTCAGTTACATTTCAAATGAGTGTCTTTTGTTATTTTTAATATTTCATTGTTTTTTGTTTGTGAAACACTGTAATTTTTGTGGGTTTGAATCCACTCTGTGTGGAAATTGCGTTTATCAGTGGGAGGTACTCTAGCTCCCACAGTCCACAGATATGCACGAGGTTAGGTTAATTTGTGATTCTAAATTGACTGTAGATGTGAACGTGAATAACCTGTTCAGGGTGTACTTCTTACCCTACGACATCTGATATAGCCGCACCACCGATGGATGGATGTGTAATTTCTACAGTAATCATCTGTCACCTCAGCTCCTTTCCATCAGATTTCTTCCACTGATTGGAAAAACTGAAAACAATTCTTCTTAACTGTGTTCTGTGGGACAAAATGGCTTCAACTTTTGACTTAGATTGATGGCCATTAGCTCAGCAATGTGCCTTTTTGGTTGTCATGTGGTAGTTTTAATTTCCTGTTCTATAAACGATTCTCATCTGCACGCCACAGGCTTGTTGCATTTCAACTGACACGATTCATTTCAAGCTCTCAATGCCTAAAGCCAAACCTGCTGCTTCTGGTAGCTTTCTGTAAGTGATAAAAGCTGTTATTTATTTATTTTCCTTCTATGTGTGGCAGGATTTTGGGGATGACGGTTCACTGTACTTCACCAAGGTCACCACTACCCACATGGGCAACTACACCTGTTATGCTGATGGATATGAAAAACTGTTTCAGACCCACACTCTTCAAGTGAACGGTAAGAGGCTTACACATACATTTGTCACACTATTTGTAAAACAATAGCCCTGTTTAATGCTAAGATTTCATCTGAAAATCGATATTTGGTAAATAATAGTAACAAAGTGGAAAAAACACATTCTTGCCAGGTTTAAGGCAAATTTACATTTACTGTTAACATTTAGAGTTTTGTTATGATCTCACAATGGTCATTATAATCTTTGTATTTGTCCCCACAGTCCCTTGTCACATTTGTGGTTGTATCCAGTCTTTGTTTATATTGCTCTTAAAAAGTCATGACCATAAGCATTTGAACAGTCAAACATTTTTGTGTTTTTTGGGGGTTTTTTGTCTTGTTTTTTTTTCTCTGTACACGACCACCGTGGGTTTTAAATCAAAGAACAGAGATGTGATTCAAGTGCAGACTCTCAGCTCAAACTCAAGGGGAATTTGCCTTGAAAAACTCCTGGGTTCCTTTTCCAGTATGCTTTGGGTCGTTATTCATTTGCACAGTCAAGTGCCGTCTAATCAGTTTTGCAGCTTTCGGCTGAATCTAAGCAAAGAGCCCTGCACACTTGAGAATTAATCATCCTTTTTCTGTCACCAGTCGCATCATCAATAAACACTAGTGATCCAGTTCCAGTTGCAGCCATGACATATGGCATTAAGCTATGCCATAATACTACCTCTATTATGCTGGGGAGGGTTAGGGTTTGGGTTTGGGTTTAGGGGTAGGTTAGATCATGAGCTGTTCTAATCTGGCCTTTTTGTTGAGTGTAACCAGTGGTTTGCACCTCTTGGTAAACCCTCTGCAATTGCATTCATGAAGGCCTTGACAATGATACACCTCCCTGAGTGTGTTCTTGACTTGATTCGATTTTGTGAAGGCGTTTTTCTTGCATCAACATTTCTTTATGTTGAGAGATTAATTTGTAATGAAATAACAAGGGAACAGGTTGTACCTGGCTAGGAATCTGATTGTCAGTCAGTTGTCTAACTATTTTTGAGCCCCTGAAAATGGGAGGCTATGTGTAAAAATAAATATAATTCCTAGAGGAATAATTTTTTTAATAACTTGAATTAAAACTGAAAGTCTCTTATTCAATCACATGTTCATTGTTTGAGTTAAAATCCACTGCAGTGTTGTACAAATCAAAATTACAAAAATCATTGTCCAAAAATGGACTTGTGGACTTGACTGTAGCGGTGCATTTAGAGCCAATAATGGGCTTTTAAAACAGCCTCTAAAGAGTAGAAAAGTAGAAATTCATTTCTGAGAAAATTGTCTTTTTTTTCTAAGTATTTCTTCCTGGAACAGTCGTCCTTTAGAAAAATGTCCCTCTGCAAAATCACTTCAAAACTACGGAAGCGTAGAGCTGCCACCCAGGCAAAAGTAAAATACAAGTGTATCACGTTATAACGTGAAAGGTTTATTGTTCTAACAAGATACTTTTCCTGTTTGTACAATATACTATCATGTTTGTACAATATACTATCATGTTTGTACAATATACTTTTCACGTTTGAACAACATAATATCACGTTATTACAATATACATAATTATCACGTTTGTACAATATAATTATCATATTGTACGAACGTGATAATTATGTATATTGTAATAACGTGATATTATGTTGTTCAAACGTGAAAAGTATATTGTACAAACATGATAGTATATTGTACAAACATGATAGTATATTGTACAAACAGGAAAAGTATCTTGTTAGAACAATAAACCTTTCACGTTATAACGTGATACACTTGTATTTTTCTTTTGCCTGGGTGGCAGCTCTACGCTTCCGTACAAAACAATCATTGTGTAGGGCACTCTTTATTAATGGAGACTGTAAGTAAATGGGTAAGTGGTAAAATATCATGCTGCACTCAGGAATAGTTGTCACCATACCTACTGCTTAAAACTGCATGCCAGGTTCTGCTGTGGTGGGGCTTTTTTTCTTAGCTGGTTCTATAAATTTATAATATCTCAAAACTTTTTGCTCCGTAATTAATGGCAGGATAACATAAGGCAGATGTTTTTCATACCGCATGAGTGCATTATCCCAAAAGTAAAACGTAGTCTTAAGATGTAGTCACACTAATACCAATTGATAGGAAAAAACTGTGGCAGACTGAAAGAGCTAGCTTTTTATCTTATTGTTTAGCAGCCTGAGCGATTTCTCTAAAAGTTGGTTTGCACTATATGCTCAGGACTAAAAAGCAAACAGCAACTACCTGGTGGCGGCATTGAACAGCTAAAGATTCAGACACTTCCCAGAGGAGAAGTCAGTCCAGCAAACAGTGCTGGAATTAATATTTAACTATTGATCAGAATTACAATTCTAAGACATTCTTACTTCTTACTTCTTGGTGTAATGCCTAACATGAGTAAATAAGCAACTGTTTGCAAACAAGTCTGCCTTATCCAGTAATGAGTTCATTAGATGTCTGTTGCATTTATAGCTTCTTCCTGCAGCCACGAGTGGCCATGCAAATCAGTTATTGTGTATTTGTAATTTCTTTTGTCATTTCACTCAAATAAAAGTCCAAAAGACTGAATGCTAAAATCCAGTTTATACTCTAGTGAGATCTCTATCTGCCTCTGCTAGACTTATAAGTCTGTTCTCAAAAATAAATCTTTGAAACAGGTGTGTTCCTCATACAAGGCTTTTCTTGGCTCACAATGGGCCTTTGGGGGTGACTGTACACCTAAGCACAACTGGTTCAAGTATATTTAAGGCAAAGAGTCTATGTTTCCTGTCTTTCAATGTTTATGTATTTTTCTGCAACTTTTGGTCATTTCATACAGAAAAAAAGTGTTTGGGCTTGAGTAAATTAACCCCCACTTAAAGCGAAAAAAAAGCCATATTTCATATTCAGGGAAACCCTGTAGTGATGATAGTATTGGCTTTTTGATGGTGCTAAACTAAAGTCACGTTTTTTAAATATTGTGTCAACAAGAAAAGTAGTACATAAAATTTAAGGAAAAGTTGACACATTTTTATTCCTTCAAGGAATTCTCATGATTTTGATAAGCATGCTAATGTTTCAAATAAGTGGCCTTCATCATAAATTAAAGAAAATGAAGGTCATGTCATTTATGTACTAAATGTTGGCAGGTGTCACGTAGTATCCTGATAGAAAAATTATTATTATGTAATAGAATAGAAGTGTAGCTTTTTGAATGTGAAAATTAGCAATTGATTGTGAAGAAAAATCCGCATCAGCTGATTAGTCTCCCGAGTGGCAGAGAATGCAAAACCAGACTACTTCTATGTTAACTGAGTACAATCCACCCAGGATGGTGCATATTGTATGCAAAGTCAGAGCAGCTGCATATTGCTGCAGGTGCAAATAAAAGAAAGTGCTGATTGGTTCACAGAAGGCAGGCAACCCCCCCCCCCCCCCCCCCCCCCCCCCCCAAAAAAAAAAAAACAAAAGACAAAAAACAAAAAAACAACTGGACCAGAGTGATGACGGAATTAATTTTGGCAGTGTGGGAAAGTGGAAGTTGAGTAAAGAACAGACTAGAAGCCCCAGTACCCAGGATTCCACACAAATGAGTAAAGACAGAGCAGCCTTCTTGAATCGTGACAATGATAAAATGAAGCGAGGTGGTATAATTCTAATGACAGTTACTGATGGTCAAGGCTCTGTTATGTACGCTCTGTTGCTATGTTTTTAACCCTCTCGGGCTCAAATTAAACTTTTTGTTGCTAATGCACAACCAAGTCCTGCAGTGGTACTTCTGAGTAAAAAAAACTCATAAAATATGTATGTGGGGTAATCAGGTTGTTAGTTTTTAACTGTTGCAAATCGGCAACGCCTGCCTCGAGAGGGTTAAACTTGTTCAGAGAAAGCATTTTACAATAAAATCATTGTTCAGTCCAGCAGGTGTCATTATGTAGAGTCCTGAGCTCCACTACATATCTCTCTGCAGCGTTACTCTTGATAGATTGCCCCACCTCGGTGGAGGATTTACATGTTCAGGTCCAGTGGAATGGCTGTAGGGCCATGCTTGGCTAACTGATCGTTTCATTCTCACAGATTTATTTTTTATTATTTTGTGCACTGCCACCCTTTTCAGAGTATTCTCCTTTTATTTGTGCACTAGTCAATGTGACCTCACTTTCATTTAGAAATAGTACCAGTTCAGTATATTATCTACTTTTTACTAATTGGTTTGGGATAGTCAGTACAGGGAATAACAGTGCAAAGACTGACACGGGAGCAGTAAAGAGAGGACAAAGGTGAAGAGGGCAAGTTTGTGTGAATGAGACACTTTTCTTCCATACTGCTCCTAATGAGCTGAATGTATTAAAAAAAAAAATCACAATGTGTCAGTGTGGAAAGCTCAAGATCTTCATTACTTTTGACAGACACTCGGCTCATTATCATTCTTCTAAAAGATTACTTTGAGGTTAATTGCAAAGAAACACGGGCCCTAATAAACCCAGTATTGTGTATATGGAAAATGGGGACCCTCGTGAGGCTGGTGACTTTTGGTTGTAATTAATACTCTAACTTCCACATGACCTTTTTACTGAAGACTATGAGTTTCACATGCTTAGTCTGGGTGAAGCCTCAGAGGACCTGCTATCATCCTGCCATGGCTACTGAGCTTTTCTAAAACTCAATTAAAAAACAGCTGAAATAGGGTAATCCTGGAGAAGTGGATTCAGAATGCTGTCCATCACTCTTGGGGCCGCAAGAGAATGGCAAGATATACATTTAGAGTTTTATTCTGAGCAACTAATGAAATTTAGACTGGACGCACATTTAGGGGAACTTTTTGATTTCCCAGTGAAGACGTCTGAGAGCAGAGAGGTTTCTATATTGTAAGCTGAGTGCAAAGTGTGGAAGATCATTAAGACGTTTTGGTTTTGATCCCTTTTTACCCACACAAACTGACTCATCAAAATGTCCCTCATGGATTTTATACAAGCATCTCATCTATTGTCTGCATGCTTTTATTGACAGCTAGCTGCCTCCTATTGTTCACCCCATCTTAATGAAGATACTGCAATGCTATCTTCAGTGTACACTATTATCCTCGAGGTGTTTATTTTGTCGTGATTATTTGTTGTTGGAACTCTGTTGCAGGCCCTTTTTTTTTGTCTTCCTTTCTTTCTGTTTTGCGGTGACCCCACTTTACCCACATGAATCAATAGAGCTGAATCTCATTTATACTGTGACTGCAAAGTTTGCCCACTCTCCCAGGCACTTAAGCAGAAAACAAATTGTTGTTTGGGGTAAATTAATGAAAGTCTTGGTTGAATCGTCAAATACACCAACCAATTTTCCTCCTGGAAAAATACATTTTGTTTCCCTCTCTACAAAGCTGCTTTCATTCTGGAAAAAAAATAATTTCAAAACCTATGTAGTGTTAAATGTGAAAGGTAGTATCTTTTGTCAAAAGTTGGCATGTGCATTTTGTGTATGAATGGTTTTTACTTTTATCCAAGAATGAATTGATGATACCATCTAACATTGTTGTTTATGTGCCCTGTGACCCCTGGAAGTCATGTTGTTGGGGGTTAAGAGCTCGTGGTAGGGTGTATGGTACGAAAGGGAGGGCGCACTAATGGGGATTCAGAGACCTGCTGAACCTAACATATACCCATGGGGTCTTGTTATGAACCCTGAGTTTAGCTATAGGTGGTAGGTGTGGTGTGAATCTTGGTGCGCTAATCCCTTGCTCCAAAATAGCCCCTCGGGGCCTGAAAGAAGTCATATTTCTGAGAAATAGAGCTAGAGGTGGAGCTTACCTATGTAGAAGCTCAGGAAGCATAAACCTTGACTGAAACTGGACTGTCTGTTTTTCCGCTGTTGCTCTTTCGATGTGTGAATACTTACAAGCCCCTAGCTGAATGCTGCTGTGTTGGAGTTTTTCCTAGAGAACCAGTGGGTTGCCCACACACTGCTGGATTTTGATGAGAGAAAAGGGTCTGAGTGTTGCTGTGCGTAGGTGCTGAAGAGCAGTTCAGAAAGAGTGTACAGACGTGTAGATTTGGAGTGTCTGGTTGGGTGTTTTAGGGGGGGGTTTACTTGTAGAAGTTATGGTTCTGCCAAATGGATACAAGTTGTTAGGTTTTGTATTGTTGATTGTCATTTATGCTTAGAAATATCTACTTATATATGCTTAGAGTTTTATAATTAGTTTTAGATTGGTAGAGGTTTGATCCTTAATAGTCTGCAAACTTTGTGTGCACACCTACATCCTGGGAGGTTGTACCTTGTCTTATTGTTTTATGGTAGGATAAACGTATCTATATCTGTTTTAGGCTAAGTGCCTTTTGTTTAGATGAACTGCTGGACTTCCAGACCAGCAGGTTTAGGGAAGTCATTTATGGGGTCACACTCTGGACCCCCCCCCCAACACACACACACACACACACACACACACACACACACACACACACACACACACACACACACACAGAGGCAAGGTACTCTTTGTTTGTATGTAGACGTCGTATGTTAATGAACCTATGCATATTCATGTAACCTCAATAAAAGAGCAGTGTTACAGGGGAGCGGACGAGAGCAACTGGGGTCAAGCGAAGGAACGGCGTTTGTCCGGTTCTCTCCCGTGCACGAGAAACATGAAGAACTTTGCCTACTTCGTGTCTTGCTTGCTGTGTAATTATATTGTCTTCAACGTTCCAGCGAATAGGTTAAAGCTACAAACCTAATAGTTAAAATAAGAAAGTAACATTTTCAAAAACATCCCAGCTTGGTGGTGCTTCCTCCGGGCGTGCAAATCACATGTCTCTCTGCAGAGTGGTTTAAGTTCTTCAGGGCGTCATAAATGTCCCTTCCAGTTGTTTCCATCATTGTCCATAGGACCAGAGAATGTAGAATAAGCATTCAAACATACCAGTTGGTTTTGTTGTTTGGGTCTCAGTTATCTCCAAAGCTGCAGACCTCTTCGGCACTCTAGTTTTATGGCCTCTACCAACCCCCATCACCTCACTTCAGGCCTTCGTCCTGCGAGGGGGATACTTATGACTCCTCCATTGTCCATGCTCTGCAGAAAAACCCCTCTGTGGAAAGGGTGCTGGGTCCAGTTATCTTACTGCTGTTATGATCCCAGCAGTCTTCAGAGTGTCATCGTATGCACAGTATAGTGACACAGCATTAGGTGATGTTCATAGGAAACTGCTGTCATCACAAGTAACCAGATGCACAAAATATCAGAGAGAGAGTGTAGTTAGGAAAAATGAGCTATTTCGTGTATACACGTGTTGTGTGAGTCTTTTGTCTTTCCTGCAATAATTTGGCCAAGAACTATACATGTTGGACATTTAGTCATAGTTCTTAAATCTATATAATTACACGGATGTTTTTATTGTGGACATTAAACACATAAACCATAGACCTTTAATCAAAAAGGAAATAGCTACTGTAATATAACAAATTGATATGTGGACATCTTTTTAAAGGCGTAAGACTGTTATGGTGCATTCAATAACTTTGAGCCATATACAGTTTAAATATGCTTGTTTCTTAGCTGACACTGGATGTATGGATGTTGCCATACCTCAAACTTTTAGTGAACTTAGTGAGACAGCATATGAGAGCTGTACAGAAAAAATGCACACGCTGAACAAGTTAAGTTATAAACTTACACATTTAGTTATCTGTGACATTTCTGAACACTAAATCTATGATAATGATGGCTGGAACAAGCTGGTCCAAGGCTGTTTAAAATTTCCCACGAGCCTAATTTTAAGTATCTTGGGCTGAGACATGACTGTTCAGTGCTTCTTTTAAGTATTTTTTGTTTCAAAATAAAAGCTTCTGGTACAAATTACAGAAATAAAATAGCAAAACAGGTGTCATTCATATCAGCTATTTGCATTTTACTAGAACTGAATTTATAATCAACGAACTATTACAACTATTATAACTCTAGTTGTATCTTTCCACAGAAAAAAAGACAACCCAAAACATCTGTTCTTTTTTAGTTTCTTTGTTTTTGCTTTCTATTGTTATGTTCAGCAGGTGCCCTGTGGACCAAATTCCCCTCATTTAAATTGTATTATTTAAATTCCTTGTTGTAAATAATGAATCAGATAGAAAACACACAATGAATGAGAAAAAAGTAGCCCAGCCCCTGTGCACACGTACACTCATTACTGTTTTTGAGACAGAAAAGAAAAAGCATATAAACACAGCATCGTGGTATTCCTTAGAGATCCATTATACTTAATTTCCATTCCAGATCTTTTTTTTAATAACACTCCTAGCAGTCTTACTTTTGTTTTACCCTTGGAAAGGACTTTTTCAATCGCTTTGTGATTTTTCACATAGTGCACTGGATTCAGGCTCTGGACCAAACTGTTTTCTGAGCATGATTACTTCCACATATCGATGGGAGGCATGCAGGTGAAAGGGTAATCACAACCGAGAGAGAAAGCTTTCATCGTGGTGTGCATATTTGTCCTGGTGTGTGGCTGTGGATGTGTGTGGACAGTATTTCAAGGTGGTGTATGAGTCGGTGTCATAGGGAGATGTACAGAGGCTCATGTGTGCTATTAAGAGTGTGTGTGTCTGTGTGTATTTAATAACATGAGCCACAAGTTCAATTTGACTGAAGTTCTGTACCAAGACTGCCAGGCTTAGTTGGAAATCTCCCAGTCGTGTGATGGTGAAGTGGTCTCCTGCCATGGTGTTTGTGTGCTCCACGCTTGTTTGTGTATGTGTGTCTCTGCACGCCTGCTCATCTTCTGCAGCGCCATGGCCGACGGGAGCCTTGCTGAGTGATTGACGACTGGCTGGGGAGCTTTATGATGGAGCTGTCAGCCCTGCTGTGTCGCATTCTCCTGGCAGTGGCTCTCCTGACACTCTCAGAAACACATCAGAATGCAACTTTTCTCACATCTTGTCTGAATTGAGTTTTGAGTGGAAAAATCCCCCTGCTTGCCTCGCTCTTTTCGTTTTCACGAATGTCTGGGCAAAGAAAATGGTGATTTGCACGCAGGAATCAAGTACGTGCATTGATGGACTGTGTGAGAGAGGGATTTTCGAAAGGATGAGTGTACACTTTCTGTTGTTTTGGGGACTCTGGTGAAAGAGCTGGATTTACTGTGAGAGAAGGCAGGCTTTGTCAAAAGTCTTTAAGTTACATTTTGTGTCATTAAATATCACTCTATCAGAGTAGCTATACTGTCAAAGCATATTGTCAGGCTTTCAGCTGACATAATCATTGGCAACAAACAAAGGTGTCAGAAAGTAACAGCTAACAAACAGGAAGTTGTGTCTTCAGAAACACCCAGTGCTCTCAACATCAAATAAATTGTGTTAATTTCATTTAAAACTACATTTAAAACAAAATACAACTCTGATATTCTCTTTCTTTTTTTAAAGAAAGAGAGAAAATCACTCTACACGCATAATTTAAACAAAAAAGAGACATTTTAACCATTACTAGTATATAGCAAATGTATAGTGAGACTTTCTTAAGCAGAAATTTTGTTTACGCTCCACAAGAATGATTCTGAGTCCTACTGAATAAATTTCTTCATCTTGTCCTCCAGATTGAAATGATGGCGGTCAACAAATATTAATTGTTGCACTAGAGAAGATATTGATACTGTAACACTGTTTTAACTATTCATTTAAATAATAAGTACAATAGACGTAACATTGTCACCATAACGATCTTTTGCATCGGCAGCATTTATTTTTCTGTTCCGTACAAATCCTTGGAAGCTCAGCATTTCCAGTGCACAGCTCACTGCACTCTTGGCACTCTGAGTTGAAAAGTGTGATTTTTAGGAACATGGCCATACTCAAGACGTGAATGTTTTGTAACCAGAAAAGAATAAACACTCAAGTGTGTAGAAGTGCTCTAAAAAAATGGGTCCGATGCAAAATCCAATGTGTGTGGACACAGAGCCTAATTGATGGAATTGAGCAATCAGATGGCACACCTGGTATCATTGCCTGTTGCTTTGTAAGCACATCCAATTATTCCTGACGACAATTTTAAAGCCAAAAGCTCGAAGCTACATATGCTCTCATGCCTCTACTCTTTTTATCAGGGGAACTCCTCTTTTCAGGTATCTTTGGTGTTTTGCTGGAATGGTAACACTGGGAGAAAACTGGGTACAACATGCAAAAATAGTCCCCTGGGCACTTATTAAACTGTAAAGGAATGCGCTGTAATACTTTACTTTAAATGATTATATTAGTTTAAAAGTTTCACCCATTAAACTCATACAAACCCACACACACATACACACATGCACAAACACACTTTGTAGTTAATTGCTATTCGTAGCAAACAGTGCTTCTCCTAAACTAACAATTATCCCAATTCTCCCGATAATATTAGCTACATTTGTTTTGAACTTAATTACATACATTAAGTATGACTTTCAGTTATTGCAGTGCCACAATTCAACATTTCAATTTGCTCTTATCCAACACCGCACAAAGCTTTCCCTCTTTTTTTCTATAGATGTGCACGGTTGGCTCACCACATTTTAATTAATTCATTCTACCTCAGGTGGGAATTAAATAACTTGGTGGACTTATCGAACGCTACCAGTGACCGTAGGGCAGGATGGGCTTTCTCCCCCACATTCGTACAGTCACATGGGGAATTCACTGACATGAGCTTTTTCTCAAATAATAGGCCTTTAACTAAGCAGTGACCTTTATTGGGCTCTGGGGGCAGCCACTGGGAATTATGGCAACATTGATAGAACTTGGCACCTCCTACGCAGGTTTTAGCCCCGCACACCTGCTTTTTAGCTCAGAGTAACAACTGTAGGCTGTAAATGATAGACAGCAGTCAGATTTTTGCAGTCTTGATGCATAAGCTGTATATTTGAAAGTGTAATTTGCAAGAGGAAATGCACTGCTCTGCTATTTGAATAGCTTTTCTGGTCTAAAGAAGAGGTGAGAGCTGATATCCCCCATTGCTAAATATGACTTATGACAGGTAGAAATCCCATTTTTATTAATACTTATTCATACTGATATATCCTCAGAAACTTTGGTATTAGAAATCTGACACAACGCTGCAAAGTCACAGTATGCAGTGTTTTCAAATGTTATTTAAGTACTGCACTACAGCACGTGTAATTTTATTGCAAACATCCTTTAGAAGCTGTTTGGAATTTGAAACCATTGCCACAAAGTCAAGGTTTCCACGACCAAGAATAAACACTAAATCTCTTTTTAAACGATGACTTTTCGAAAAGACAAAACCTAAACATCTGCAGCCCAGATGCAGTTGATCCAGCTCAGGATTTGGGAATTTTTAGATATAGCACAATGAAACATTTTGCATCATATGTTCACAAATGCATATTGGAATAATATAAGGAAAACTGGAAGACAGTGTATCAACGTTCTCAAGTAAAATATCCCAAAATAATTTGGATACAAATCTTAACAATTCATGCATGGGGGGAATTTTCAGCCTTACGTAACCTCAACCTGCTCTTACATAGTTAATTATGTATTTATGTTGTGCTGAGCACCTTCATGAATAAAAAAGTTGGAAAAACTAGGCTAGGTTACAAAGATTTTGGCAGGCAGTGATTCCTTCCCATCGCAGATGTTTAGTTGAACTAGGTCCATGAAACCAACAGAGGACCCACTCACATGGAACTGCTGGTCTGCCTGCACAAGCCACTGTATACCCATTCACAGCACTGATTAGTCCCACTCTTACTTACTGTGTAATAGCACCTGTACATGCTGAAAGTATGCTTTGACTGTAACCTACTGGACTCCAGTAGTGTTGTTACCAGCTATGATTAGATCGTAGTTCAGAGACCTCCAGCTGAAAGTGCCAACCAGTTCCACCTTCTGAAATCACACAAGCAATTTACTCAAAAATTGGATGAGATGTGAGCGCAATCTCATCCTATCCACTTTCCATCAGTCTCAATAGTATCAGAAGATATTTCTATATACTGTATTGGCCTTAGCAAAAGACCACCCTGATCACAACCTGGCTGCCACTTTTCAACAGCTGTTTCAGACTGAGAGTGAAGACTAAAAAAATGTGATCACATCATATTTGGTATCTTTGAAATCACATTAAAATAGCAAAAACGAGTTTTGCTAGTATTTTTTAATGCAAATTTATTTATAATCCTATTTTAATTCTTAAAGATGATGATAATGATAAAGGAATAATAGTTGTAAAGTTGAAAAAAAGTGGAGTTAAAGCTTTATTGTATCAAAAAAGAGATAAAACATATGACACACTTTGATGACTCAAAACTTAAAACCTAAAATAAGACAAAGAGCGACTGTGTCTGATCTCCTCAGACAGCTCGTTCCTGAGTTGGAGCGCCTGGCCTCTAAAGGCTCAAAGCCTCCACCTTTGAATTTCAAAAAATATCTCTGCTGGACATCTCAGGGTGTATTAAGGCTTATAAAGGTATTGTTATGCTGTAAATCTAATAAATGTCTGTCTATCAGAGACTATAAAATTAAACTATATGGAGATTGTAAATTACATCTTTATTGGTTTGAGTAGTCTTATAGCAGCTTTATTGACCTGTTTAAGCATATATATTTTATACCAGCTGAGACAGAAATAATGATAGTATTGGTTAATTTTCCAAAAGCATAAATTACAGTATTAACGTGTGGATTTGTTTATTAAACCATCACTAAACCTTTGTGAAGCAGCTGATGGAGCTACATTACTGTATTTTTTTTCCTTTTTCCTTCACAGTCTTTAGCACTACTTTCAGCTATCAGTAAAATACCACTAAGTGCCTAATGTAATTTTCTTCAAGTCCCCAATTTTTGCAAATGTAATTAACAAGAAACATCCTGTTGGGTCTGGGCCAGTAGAGAGCATCATCAAGCAAGCAGCATTTAGAATACATTTGCATTTGTACTTCTATGATGTACTTTAAAGAGCTTATGCTTGAAACTAAGTGATATTATTGCACTATGAGTAAAAGAAATTGAGCGTTAATGCCTTCAAATCAGAGGTGTGGGATCCACTTCCCCAAACCTGGCATGAGTGGGAGTCTGTGAAACCTCAGTCATTTTCAAATTTATGCTGGTAGACCTTGTGATTCACAGGCATTTACACATTTTATTCTTCACCCCTCTCTTACTTTTCATTTTTGTTGCCAGGGTTTGGACTTGTGCCTTTCATGGCTCCAGAGGTCTCAACACACTTTATCCTTTCATTTTAGACCCTTGCATTTCTCTGCAGTAGTCGCAGATGGGAGGATGAGAATGGTATCTATCTATCATTGCTTTTTCCTCGAGAACCTACCAATGCTAGAGGCAAAGGCTTTAACTGACATGGCTCCAGACCACCATGGCCTAGTCTTAATGTCTACTTGGGATTCTGTAGGTGACAAGTCCTCCACTTATAAAAAGCACTCTGTGTCATAGTAAGCTGCTTTTCTATCTAGTCGTCCATCTTTCTGTGACCTCGGGATGTCACAGAGCAACTCCTGCCTCAGACATCCATACCTGCCCCCTTCCACAGCCCTGTTAGCTGTTATTTTCTTAGGTTTTTAAAAGCCTTGATGATCCTTTTTTTCTTCTTTTAATTCCAACACACTAATTA
The DNA here is from genome assembly GCF_041146795.1 of Maylandia zebra. Classification (NCBI taxonomy): domain Eukaryota; kingdom Metazoa; phylum Chordata; class Actinopteri; order Cichliformes; family Cichlidae; genus Maylandia; species Maylandia zebra. The sequence continues at coordinate 16,844,911 of NC_135168.1, read as the reverse complement.
ACACAGCTTTGTCAGACTGCCTGAGAGGTTTTTAATGATGGGATACTCAGGGGAACCTGGCTGATCCATGCTTGCGCTATACAGCTGTTGATTAATGGGTTGTTGTTGTGGGCCAGGAACATGCCATTTTTGTCACGACCCTCTTTCTTTAACACCTCCACACAAAAAATACATCCCGCCACTCAGTCTAATATGCACCAGTAGAAAAATCTGTAAAGAAATTTAACATCTTATAATTTAACTACAATGAATTCAGGTTAACAGTCAGAAACACAGCAAGAGCACTGTGAGGAAATACGGTGGCTTCATTTGCATTTTCCAATACTAAAATCCATTCTATTTATTCAAATCATCATTTCATACTTCACAGTGATTAAATTTACACTCGCAATGACAATGATATGACAATGACATTAGCACTGTACATAAAGAAACCTGGTTAATTAGATCCTTCTCGTGTGCTTGATGTATTAGCTATGCAATGCATTCCCCCTTCATATGATTATTTTAAAATTATTTATTAATTTATCAAAAGAATTTTAATAAATGCCACCTGAAGTATTATAACTCAGAAAGATAAAGGTTGCAAGCTTCTGAAACCTAATATGATGCCAGACATGACTTTGTATTTCAAAATGTCAATTATAATCTCACTGCAGGTGTGTTTGTACACACTTTACAAAGTATTACAAAGCTGGACTCTTAAATTCTACATTGATGCTAGATGGGATTATAAATATACATTTGAACTCAAACGTACAGTTTTTAAATTTAATGTTGCTGAAACAACAAAGGGATAAAATAATAAATCTATCTGATCGAGAAATCACTCATCTTTGGAAAAGAGAGTTTATTACAGAGAAATGTCTCTTTCCAAAATAAAAGCTATACTATACGCTTCTTCTGGGCTATATTCTCAGCAGCATATTAAACATCGGGGGTTGGGGGCCGCTGGTCTAAATGACTCGGGTAAAGTTTGTAGCATGTGTGCTTGTTGTTTTTGTCTGCTTGTCTTTGCACTAGGATGATGTCGGAGTAAATATGCAGTCATATTCATTGTGTTCCCACTAGTGCTGTCAGCGTTAACCTGAAATGACGTTAACGCCACAACACGGCAAATCTCCGTTAACGAGCTACCGCGGATCGCCCCGTGCATGGGGCTGGACGGCGTCAACACGTTAACGAGCAAACTGCGCTAACGCAATAGTTCCCACCATGTAATTGAGCATTGCATCCGACATACTGTTTTACTTTTGTCCATGACGCGCTTACCTTCAGGATCATACTGCACATGAAGACCAAAATAGTTCCAAAGGCCAGATCTGAATGAGGGTGGGGGAGGTTCAATTTGCCATGTTGCAACGAGCTTAGCTTCTGTCTTGCTAGCTTGCACTGCGCTCAGTGGATCTGCGCTCGACAGTGCAGCCTAGGCGGAGTAGTCGAACGCAGATCCACTGAACTCTCAACACAGACAGCATCGTCAGAAGAAAAGTTGATAAAATAAATTAAAAATTTTGTATTGTTCGATACATATGCGTACTGAACCGAAAGCACTGTATCGAAAGGTTCAATATCGATACAAGTATCGTTGCACCCCTAATAAATATATATATATATATATATAAACAAACTCTCTGCTGTTTGGATTGCTTGTTGGATATCTCGTTCTTGCTCCTTGCCAGGTGCATCACATGCACATGTTGCAGGTGTAGCTCCACATTGAGATGATGGTTTGTGTCACAGTTAAGCTTGTTTTCCTGCACTTCTGGACATTACCGTAGAGCTTGCCATTGACTGTTTGATTGTGGGGTACATAGTTACGTTGAACAGCCCTGTGAACATTGAAAACAAATAACAACCATGTTCATGGTCACGCTTTCTGCAGCTGACTCGTCTCCACGGACGATTTTAAAAATGGGGTCAGTTTCATACAAAATCTGATGTTCAAGTTCAAGGTTCTTTATTTGTCACATGCATAGTTATACAAGTATAACACACAGTGAAATGTAGCCTGACACGCTCCTCGACATGTGCAAAAATTGGGGGGGGGGGTGTAGAGGAAGAACATTATATATATATATATACATACATATAGTATATACACTGGGTGAATGTGCAGTAGTAGCAGCAAGCAGGTGAATTCTGTACATTAATATGAATAGACATCTGACTATTTTACATGTTTGTGCTTTGTTCAAGTTTTGAGGTTCATGGTAAAACTGCACATGGTCAGAACAGGACTTTCAGGGTGCAATTGGAATGTAGCAGGAGTTATAGGAACAGTTTATGGCTGCAAAAAGAGATAAGATAAGATAACTCTTTATTGTCATTGCACAGTCATACATAGTATAGTAGTACAATGAAATTGGAAAACTGTCCTACGTCGGTCAGATAAACCAGAGCACTGACCAAATATGAATCACATATGATTGTTATGCTTTTTAGAGGTGTAGTAGTGAGACTCCAATCGTAACGTGCTAATTGACATAAAAGTCACATAAAATGTGATATTTAAAAAATGATTTTTATGGTTGGTGTATTCAGGATGATTGATATAAGGACACAGGTGTAGATTTGAGCTTCCTTTTTAAACAGCTTGTATTTACCGAGTAAAAAAGTTGTTTCACCAAACAAGGCACTCAGAGTGATTTACAGTAAGCATATGGCACAAAAACAGATAAGCAAGGAGGATTGTAAAACTTATGCTCTTCACCCCACCCCAACTCTTTCTCTCTCACACACACACAAACACACACACACACAAAAGAAAGAAACAGATCTTTTGGGGGATTGTGTGCGCATCTGTGAGGATATTAAGCCTGAGTAATAAACTTTATTCAAATGATTGTACAAAATAATTGTCTCCCAGAGTTCTATGCAATCAGCATTGTAACTGCTAAGAGGCATTGGCATAAGTGGTGTGTCTGTGTGGCTGTGATTGGTAAGGTAACCTGAGTGCCATAAGAACCTTTGTGGCCCACTGTGGACAGTGTGTTGGCAGTTGGGTTGACGGGAGCTCCAAAGCCCGGGAGTGCTGTGGTTACCAGATGGCCATGGCAGTAATCTTCAGTCCTTTCACTCACCTGGCTGAGTAAAGACTTCCTCTAACCCAGTGCCCACAGGAAATGGTCTCTACAGCACGTCTGCCTTCTCTGCTTCTGCCAAGAGTCTTGCTTCCATCCTCCGCTCACATCTCTGAAGTCTGTTTCAGAAAAGAGAGGGGAAAAAAGGAGGTGCTGATTTGGGCCACAGAGGCTCAAAAAGGATCGCTCAAAACAAGATGGCAAGATGGAGAGATTTGATGTCTCTACTTTAACTGCTGCCAGGTTGTCATCCTTATATGTGACAGGCTGTTGTGGAATGAATCATGCTGTATTTTTATGGATGCTCTGTAAACAGTTCATTGTCACTGTCCAAGTTTGAGTCACCATTCCAGTGAAAGAGTCTCCTCAGACATACTGCTATGCCTCTGAAAGGATTTATCATTGTTATGCTATTCAGAGAAGTCTTCCGTCTATAAAGGATTATTCAAATTCATTCTTCTGATATTTTCCATGTTTTGTGGAGCAGGGCTCTAACAAGTTGGCCCCCGGGTGTAGAGCAAAATTTGTGACATAATTCTCAGCCAATGCATAAATGCATATTATTAATATATTTGTGTGTTTTATAGATTTATGTTAATTTATGGTTCTTGGAAGTACAATATGTCGGAGAGATATTTTTGTTTGTCTTTGCTTCAGGGTAGGGTAAACAAGTGAAACGGCAGCATGACAGTAGCACTGTGTGCAGAAATGTGCCAAGTCAGCTTTTGGAACAGTTTGCAGAAGAGAGCGACATTTAGCTTTTACCTTTTTTTATTTTTTTTTTTTTTATTTCTGTACACATTTTGTTTTCTCTTCTTTTATCCCCTCATCTCCTTCCTGACAGGAGGTTACAGAAAATCAATAGCTACCAAGTGAACAGAGGTTCCCTCCCTTATTTATCTATCTGATTTGTTTGGCTTTGTGGAGCACATTAACCTTATCTAAAGGCATTCGGTAATGCTGCAAATGCACTCAATCCTATTGATAGTTTATGCTAATTCTGAGCCATAAGTTCAGAACTTGTCTTCTTGAAAACGTCTTGTTCAATAAGGTTATTCAGCTCCTCAACTGATTCTAATGTAAACAGCAGTAAGGGATGCAGAAGCATTAATTCATTTCTGTATGCTGTCTGTCTCTTTTCTCTTACACCATCTTTCAGTTCCTCCTGTCATCCGAGTTTATCCAGAGAGCCAAGCCAGGGAGCCGGGTGTCACTGCCAGCCTCCGCTGCCATGCAGAGGGCATCCCCAGCCCCCAGCTGTCCTGGCTCAAGAATGGCATGGACATCACAACCAAGCTGTCCAAACAGCTCACTCTGCAAGGTAAACAGGAGTAATGAGTTTACTGCAAGTGCACCTGTGTATTTACTTTTTCTGTAATTGTTTTTACCACCACTCTCACACTTTTTATGCTAATATCTGACCATGGTTGCCATCACTTCATGTATCAAAGAGGACTGGGTGACATAGATGATCACATGTTTTTCTGATATTCTCACACATTTGTCCTGTTAGTTCAGTGGCTGCTTGGTTGGTTCTTGTGACTAATTTTACTGTAAAGCTGTTTGTTTGAACCGGAGGCATTGTTAGATTGATGTCACCAAAAGATGCACAACGTCAAAGTCTTTTGTCCAAATTCTATATCGAACGCTCAGAAGTAAAGTTATCAAGTGTCACTTGATTCTCAGAATAAATAGTGAAGATTGCTTTTCCCCTCAAGTTGCTTTCAAAAACTACAGAGCGGAAAACTGTCCCAGATCTCACAGAAACACAGCATGTGCCACATTCTAACTTTGAACTCCCACCTTTTTGAAATCTCCCCGAAACAAACCTTTCACCTTTCTTCCAAACACATAACTGTTATATAATGGTAGCAGAGGATGGTAACATTGAAGTCACCTTTTATCTCTTTCCTGAAGGAAAATTGTCTTTTTTATTTTTGTCTTTCCCTCCTGTTCTGTTGTCCCTCGCAGCTAATGGAAGCGAGGTTCACATCAGCAACGTACACTTTGAGGACACCGGCGCCTATACCTGCATCGCCAAAAATGAGGCCGGCGTGGACGAGGACATCTCTTCGCTCTTTGTTGAGGACTCTGCGCGCAAAACTTGTATGTATAAGTCATGATGTCAGTGTCTGCTTTTTTCTTTTTCTTTTTTATTCAGGGGGAAAATGGAGCCATGCAAATGGAGCCCTTAATAATTTATCCTGTCAGCTCTTAATAGTTTATATCCTGTGATGCTGCGATGAAGGAAGAGGAGTAATGGTGATACTATCTTTACTCTCTGTCTCTTGGCTTGAAAGCAGGGAGAGTTGTTCTTTTACCCTTTCATCCACTATCATGCCATTTTTGTTCCTCATATTGCATCTGCGTCTGCCTTGATACACTAGGGTTCAAACCAATCATAATTTCTATTAGTGCTGACAAGAATAATTTAATTAACTGATTAATTATTAGTTCCAGAAGTGACAAACATGCCTTTTCTACTTGCACTTTTTTCTGAAGAGATAAATTTCACCTCGGGTGTAGTCATTTTTCATCATTTTGAGACATTTGCATAATAAATAGTTGATTAATCTTAGAAGAAATGGTAGATTAATCGGTTATGAAAGTAATAAGTGCAGCTGTAATGTATTTATGAATAAATTAGTTGCTGTTTATTCTATAATCACAAGCATAAGGGAAAATCTTAAAATAAATCTTTGTTCTATAAAACACTACGTAAACCAAATACATTACATTTGCAATTATGTAAATGTAAAACATAATTTTTGATCCTGAAATTTGATGAGGGGAAAACATCTAAAACCATTATCCACATCACCAGGTTTTTTGTTTTAATACCTTTATTAATTGATAAGGTAACTGTCAACTGTCAGCATGTAACTTGAGGACACTGATAATCATCGTATTCGTATTTGGAAGCTTTTACAGTCTAAACAAACTCTTCTAATTCCTCTTCGTGAATGGAATCACACACTCTAATTAACGTTGACCTTCTTAGAAATGTCAAAATCTGTCTTTGGGGTCTATGACCAGTTGTTAGTGTGTTGTATTTTCCTGTGGGTAATTAGAGTTCCCAAACAACACACGCTTCAACTTTGCAATCCGGTCACACATCACGCACAAACTGTCCCACACCATCACCTGCCAGACCCGGTGCGTTTAGATGCGATCCCTGCAGTACGACACTTCCTCCGCCCCGCCTGTCACGCGTCAGAGGATCATACTTGGTGAGGTCAGAAGTCACTCCTATGCTTTGAAGCCTTTGAAGCTCTACCATGGGCAAAATGGTGCTATGAGTTAGATATAGCAGACCCTTTTGGAGTGAGTTCAAAGGGATGTCAGCTGACAGGCAGACAAGGTTGCACTACTACATTATGAAAGAGAAAGACAGGAAAAGACAGACTTTACTACACATGCTGTTGTCTGTCTTGGATATCTGAAGACTGCATTCTTGACCTGTTCTGCTTTTCCCATGAGATTGTCCCCTTTATTTAGATACCAGTTAAGTGAGCAAATAGAAGCTGACTGTCTATTTTTCCTGAACTGGCTGCCTCTATGAGCCTGAGGCTAATGTGAGGTGTCAGCTCACAAAGCCTTCATTCCACAAACACAAACCTCTATTTCTAAAACAAATACACATCCATTTCACACATAAGGGGACACCCAATTAAAATTCACAAGGGAACTTTAAAATGCATGATTGTCAATTTTCATTGGCACTTAAGGTGTGGCAAATACACAAATGTCATTCTATTGATATCAGTGATTTCAGCATATTAATGGTCTATTTATTTAGTCAAAGACCACAAAGAATAGCCTTAAACCTGCATCTTTGCTAAGTGTCACTTCTATATAACCAAACCTGTTTTTACAACTAGAGAAGTTTTTTTTTTTTAAATATATTAAAAAGAAGATGCTCTTTCTGTTTGTAAAACTTGTCTAGTTTAGACTGGTGGCTTTTACCTGTAAAGTTTTGCTGGAACTCAGCTATTTGTTACCTTTTCTATTCTGACGTCAGGAAACACTTTCCTAATAGGTTTATGGGCTCGGTGGCTATTTACAAGTGTTATTAAATCTAACATGATGCTTATTTTGTCAGTCATGGTCCTATTATGGCATTCTAAGTGCTGCAAATCTCTCGAATTCTCAGGCAGGTCTACTCCCTGCTTGTCATGTCTGGTATGAAAACAAAATGATGGAAATGGGGAAAACGCCAAGCTGAGGCTTCAGAGTAACCTCTTGTTTTATGTCCGCCTATTATGTAGGGTCTATACAGCCATTACAATGGAGGGAGTCATTCATTTGTTTTAATAGGTTTTTATTCCTTTGCACTAGCATCCAGTATGGCAGCAGGTAGCATTTTCCCTCATTGGCAATTATCCATCCATCCCATTGTCCTGCAAATATTATTTTATTGACACCACAGACTGCAAGAAAAAAAATGGAACTTGAACCTATGGATCTACTTGTTCCTTGTGCTTTTTGTCTTGGTCTTGTTACAACTCATATGAAAAAGAAATAGTAAAAACTTATATGATTTACTCATGAAAGTGGCCACTTTCTCATTACTTTCATATATTGTTTTAGTAAGTATCCAAAACATACAAGTTTCATTATATAATTTTTCAAGGGATCTTATATCTGTTTTCATTCTTGTATGCTTTTCATACAAGTTTCACACAAGACAGATACAAACTTTATAAGATTTATATATATCTTTTCCATATGGGAAGTTACAAAGTGTTGTCACATGCCTGCAGGCCGGATATTGAGAAACTTGCAACTGAAGGATGAACTGAGTTGATTTTCAAGTTTAAAGACTGAGCTTACTGTAAGTCCTTTCTGTTCTTCTGAATGTGATCTCTCAGGAACTTCTGAAAAAATACTTTTCTTGCTATTATTCAACACCAAAACGCAGGAATGGTAGGATGTAAACTTTGCCTTCAGTTGACAGAGGCATACAATCCTGGGGTGGCAATTCTACAAATGTACACTGTAAGACAGAATTACTTTGAATGTATAGAAAACACTTGATAGTAGGTATTCAGCCTTACAGATGTAATTAGAACAGTTGAAACATGTCAAGTCAGAAAAATCCCTCATGCTTGCAAACTATAGGATCATTAAAATAAAGTAACTATCTTACAAAAACTTCAAAGATCACCTGTAAAACTGGATTTTTTTCAACCCTTTTGTCTTTAACAGCCTATCATAATCCTGTTAGTTAAATTCATCTTGATAGCTTCTCTTCCCTTTGTCACCATGGTGTGCTTTATGGAGTATATGCAGCCATTATTTTCCAGACTGATTGCCATACTATATTAAATTATTATCTTTGTGCTTCTTTTTTTTTTCTCTTTTGGACAGTTGTAGCTCCAGTTTTGATCACAGGTGATTTAGTGTCTGCAGAGATGTGAAAGTTGTCTAATGTTGCTTTGAAATCTTGGATATCAAAGAGTTGATATTTCAGAAGCTGAAAAATGTGTCTAATTGGCGTCAACTCTGATATAACTCCCCTTTAATATCATTTGTACCTTTTGTTTAAGTTATTTTACATTTATGGCCAAGTTAGTTTTATGGGATAGACTTTATTGGTTGTATTTACATTGTAGTCAGCACACCATAAATTGTTAAGCAACAATGCTTATGAAACAAATGTTAAATATCATCATTATAAAAGCTGCAATGAGCTGTAAAAACCCTAAAAATCCACCAGTTCTTATTTAAAAGTGTGTGTGTGTGTAGTAGTTTTACCTTAATATCTGTGAGAACACATTACTGTGGGGACAAATGATGTCAAATATAAAAATACCAGCAAGCTCTCTGAGTGGCCCTAATGTGATGAACACTGGCACATTCACATGACTAATGGTTTAACAGTTTATTCCAGCCACTTTTTTGTTAGTCGTGCTGAGGTTGTCAAGCCAACAAATCTTTGCAAAAAAATTAAATCAACTCAATTAATATAAAAAACATTAAATAAAAATAATTAAATACAGACTGTTCGACACTAAAACATCACCTCAGCTTTCTTAGCAACAACAGCTTTTGATGGTTCTTTTTGCATAGGGACAAACATCGCGATAGGACACATCTTTTTTTTTTTCCTTACCTGACCAGTGGGCACAGTGGGCAACTGTCTTATGCAGCAGGATCAGATATGAATCAATTTTAAATCTGACAGTCAAAAGAATAGTGTAAGAATAGTGGAGTTAATAGTCCGGTAGATTTACTGGTAGCAAGGAGATGCTCTTTGTTGCTTCATATGGAAACTATAAAGAGAGCTCCCTCGCCTAAATTGCATACTAGTGGAAATACATCTGAAGCTGATAATTTCCTTCTGTGTGAAAAGTGACAATTATGGAAACTAACCTTCATGCATTATTCAGGGATAGATCCAAGAGGTTAACAATACAGGCATGTGCAAACTGGACAATATATACGCGCTGATCATGAGAATTATGCATGAAACAATAATAAACTATGATCTTGGTAATTCCTCCATTCATAACTTAATACAGCAGACCAATCAAAACCAGACATCATTCATCAATTTACACTGTAGATAAAACGCTGTCTTCTTCACAGAGAAAACACAAGTAGTCTGGTATAAGGGAAAGACAAAGAGGTATTGGATTCTTTAGCTTTACAAGTGTAATTAGTTTAATGGTCACACGAGGTCATGTCAAGTCAGATTTATTCCTAAAGTGCTTTTAACGCAGATCCATCACACGGTGCTTTACAGCTGACAACTGTGTGTTTGTGGAAAACAAAGTAAACTATTAAGCTGTTTCCACTCCATCTAAAGGTTTTCCTGGCTTGAGGGAAAAGGCGTGTAAGGTGTTGACTAATTAAACAGATTTAAAATGTGTTTTTAAAACAGCCGCATACTGAAATTAACTAACTCAAGAAAAGAGAATACACTGATACAACAAATGTAAGATATATGCACGTAAAACAGAAAAAAAACTATTATATTTAATGTTTCACGTGCAGCCTGTTAAGAAATAATAAATGAATTCGTCCCTGTGTTCAGATAATTTAATATCTGAGCATAGAGGAGAAAGGCTGACTAGTATAAGTTCAGACTTGTTTGTGTCTGTGCAGCTGTGTAAAAAGGTGAGACAAACACAAAACTCATTAAATCTGTGAGGGGGTTGCAGGTTTGAGTTTTGACCCCCTGTTGTCATTTGCATTATCTTGGTATTTGATTAGCCTCTGCAGATGGACAGATATTCCTATTGGGCTCTCCAATCAGAGGCTGCCACGGGTGATATTTCAGAGGAAAGCTACCAGCTGTTGTCAATACATCAGTGTTTAAGGCCAGAACACAGACACCGAGGAGTCTAAGATGCTCATGTGTATTGTAATCTACAATGTACTTGTACTTTAACACAACAAATTTAATCAGGTTTAGCTAGTGTCGTTGTACACTGCACCTGGTTTTACCTGAGAAATTGTCTGAGTAAATATTGAAATGTTTGTCAAGCAGCTGTTATTTAAAAAATATCATCATTGATTTACCGCGGCTTTATAATGATTAGTGCAAACAGATAATCCCAGGATTCATGCTTGGAGCATGCAGGGTTGTCTATTTTACTTCTAATGTGTGTGTAAACGGCGGTACGTGTGCAGTTCTCAGTCCCACTTCATGCTTACGTGCTCAGTTGACAGGCTTCAGGTTGAAGTTATTTAGCATATATTTGTCTATTAACCCATACAGGTTGATACTATTTTACATTTGTGTAGCTATTAGATTAGAATGTAAGCATATAGTACTTTGATACACTATTAATTCTCTATTATTAATTGATGCAGCTAAGGGACTGCTTGACAGCTGTCAGAAATAGTTCCCAGAAAATAGTTCCTGTTTTGTCAGACAGACGGGTATCCCTTTTGAATAACAGAATACTTTGGTATGCAGACTAGTTCACGTCTGCTGGGTCCTTTGGCTCAAATCATCATACTTCCACCACAACCATGTTGACAGTTGTTATGAAGTGTTGCTATGGTGTTGGTGTGTGGCCGGATATCTCTACTTTGGTCTTGTCCGTCTAAAGGACATTGTTTCAGAAATTATGAGTTTGTTCAGATGCTACTTTTCCAACCTGCCACTTTCTTTTTACAGAGAAGAATCTTTTTCTAATTGTTTTGTCATTAACTTTAAATTTAAAATGCCTATTTTTTTAAGGATTGCTTCCTCTGACCTTTAAAACACAACTGAATGCTCCAGTCCAACAAAGTACCAAAACTTGTAGTTTTATAAAGGTGGTCACAGTTACTGATGATCAGTAAATCAGTAGCAGCATCAGTCTCTTAATTCCTATAGAAGCAGCAAGGGTCTGCTTAGTTTCTCCATGTAGAGTTTGGTGGAAACTTTAAATTTTTCATTTGACGGTGTCCTTCTCAGCCATCCAGTATTTAATCTCTGTCTCCGTTTTACAAGAGCATGGTCACCCTTTTCTTCTTAAGCATGGAACTTTCCACCTTAGGCAACACAGTTTGATTCTTTCCCCTTCATTTCCAGCCAGCAGAGACACTGGCAATTAGACAAGTTGGTTAGACTTTACCTGTTCACCCCTTTTATCTTTTTGTCTCAAAGATCTTTTGGTCTGTCACATTGTCTTCTGAGTCTGAGCTTATTCTCCACCTTGATCTTCATCAGCAGCCTGCCAGTCTCTCTATTAGCAAAAAAAACCTGCCACAAACTTTTCACTACTTTTCAATTGCAGCAGCTGTTTGTAATAATAAGTAATTTTAGACTGTTTAGATAAAGTTATGATTAATGACCATCTGTGCCACCCACTTATGCCACATAAATCACAGTCTTTTCAGTTTTTTCCTCATTTAAACCCACATGCTGTAGTACATTTGGAGTGTGAATCTAGATTAGCTCCATGTGATATCATGTTGGGCCAGAGAGGCTCTCTAAAGTCATTGGCAGTTATTACCTATCCAAAAAACAGCATCTGGTTTCATAAGATAGTTTCAGGGAGACACTATGGGGACAAATATAAAGGGAAATTTTATAACTACTGAAGAAGTATTCTGTACAAAACCAATCCTAATTCTTACTGTGATTTAAATTTGCATACAGGTTTAGTCATTCTCAATTCCCTAAAGCCATTTAAAATAATGCCTATCCATAAATATACAAAGTAAACTTACAACTCAACTTTTTTACAGACCGAGGATGAGGATTTCTTAAAGGCCACAAATTATTCTCATTTTAAGTAGACTTTATTATATGTTTTCAGAGGTGACATACACGTCAGTAAGCACAAGTAGTCTGAATACAGTAAAAGCAAGTAGTTTGTTTTTCATTTTTTGATGTATTTATCAAATGAATTACAACTATAACCTTTGAAGTATGGTCATTTCTAATAAAATGTACTCATTGTTGGCTCTTTTAACTGCTCTGTTATCAGAGTTCACTGTACAAAGAGAATGACATTGGCAGGTAAGAGACAGATTCACTGACCGCTTCGTGGTGAAGACATTCCAGACCCGAAGGCAGTGTTAAGAACTTTGAGTGCCTTCTTGATATGGGGAGGAAAACTTCACCGGTGATTCTACACAAGCATGAAACAGTATACTGGAAGCCAAAGCCAAGATAGAAAATTCCCTCCATACCGTGTATAAATGGTGTCTCTGGATCCAGATCAGTTTGTGCTGTCTTGAGCAGGACATTCAGTCATATTTGTTTGGTAATGGAAGATCGCATTGCAGAAACAAGTTAATTATCCAGTTCATAGTAACTTAGTGTTTCTGCAGTGATACAGTTAACTGCTCTGAGTAAGGACACTGATCCTACTGATGGAGATTTACTTCTGCCCTGATGATTTTGGAGAGGATATCCTTAAGAATGCAAGTCAGACTTCAGAAACTACTCGCTCATGTTTCATCGTTACTAAAAAGAGCTCATCCATTAGCTTGTACTGCTAGCTTGGAAGGATGATTTCACTTGAAAAGTGCTAAACAAATGGAGATCCTGCAACGCCAACTGTCACATTGTGTAGTGGGGCTATTTATTCATGTGTGGACTTTGGGAATATCCAAATTTCCCACTGTGTTGTTAATTTAAAGTCTCTGTTTTGTGACTTATAGAATTATGTGATTGCAGATTTATTTATTTTTTTTGTAAATGAAACAATAAAGTAAGACGAGCCTTTCACCCTTTTAAAGCATATTTTTAGGCTCTGGCGCCGACTCTGAATTTAATAACAGCTGGGCTGTGTTAGCTGAAGATGTGCATTAAAAGTTTTGGAACACCTGCTATATGTGTGTGTAATAATTTATATTTTTCACTAATCAAAAATTGGACAACCAACTGCAAACACTGTGAATCATTTACATACAATACTTAAACACCCCTAAATAAAAATACTTTTTCACATATAATTGTAGTACTTCTGGTTTTCTAACTTTTCGATGCTCATAAGTACTGACTTAATTGTGTTTATGCTCAGGGACAACATATGCACATTATTAAAACAGACGACATTTGCCTCAAGTGCCAGAATCAAGGACGCTTTCAAGCAAAAGCTCAATACTCTGATCCTACACAGGATGAGATGCTTGTGGGCATGTTGTGGCAGCAGACTACCCTTGATCTACCAGCATTGATCTGAAACAGACAGAGATTTAAATGACACGTTGAGATTACACTTGGAAATGTTTTAGAAACCTTCCACATTACTTTTGTGGAAAGTAATGATCTCTTTCTGTGGAATCATTGTTTATGACCCGCCTTGGGCTTCTCATTCAAACACTTCAATAAAAGAGAGAGGAGAGCTGAATAACTAACTAAGGCAGTTGTCAAAGGGCTGAATACAGTATTAAGCAGGAGATGAATTGAAAAACATGATTTGATGAGCAAGGCATGAGTGATCTTTTTTAGAGGAATCCACCAGAGGAGCTTGGAGGTCAAAACCTTCTCTTTACAGGCGCAGCACTGAATTGTTTTTCTCTCAGATTTATCCAAGCACTTTGTTGTTTGGGAAAACCTGAGCAGTCACTATTCTGAGATCTCTTTAACAGAAGCTGTCACCAGCAGGCAGAGCACCATCCATCTCTGCCAGTCTGCCGCTAAACTGGCATAAATATCTGCCCTTCACAATGTGCCAATTATTTCTGCAGTGTCAGAGGATCTGCGAGACTCAAAGCGAGTGTTTGTTGCTTTGGTCTCTCCACTTTGTTATGTCTCCACATTATGCTGCACTTCATACCTCATATCAGGGACTTACAATACTCTACAGTGAATCTAGTGGCCCGAGTTACTGCTTCTTTACCTTCATTGAAGTGCACTCGTGGACCAAATAAAGAACTTTTAATTATGCAGTTATTACTAGAAATAATCTTGTGAGAAAATCTGCCTTGCACCGTTTCAAGGGCCGATCATATCGTTATCGTCTAAAGCAAGCCACATATTAACTTTATTTTTATGCCCACCAAGGGGTATATGTGATTAATTCAGTGTCTCTGTGTATTTGTTAGCGAAATTACTTAAAAGTTTGCAGGTGGATTTTGGAGTGATTCACGATCTGGATCCAGGAATTTTTGGGAGCAAAACTGGACGATTCATGTCATATCTTCATTAATATGAAATTGAAAAGTAAAATAAAATGGGAAACATGATCTTGGCTTTCTCAAGAAAATATCACAAAGTATCCACTTGGCTCCAGTGACTGAACTATTGGATAGTGTGGTGGGAATGTTGAACAGAGGTTTGGTTTTGGTGTGCTGTTTTCTGTGCATGAATAGCTTTTGTATACGTTGTTAATCAAGGTAGCTGCTCTGCTCAGCAGCTATGGTTTGATGCAGCTAAAGTTCTACTATTTTTGACGAGTTTTAATTAGAAAGATAATTAACATATAGAACACAGCGTGGTGGTAGTAGTTGTCTTCTGTAGCCTTGACCCTTTTAAAGTGGCAACTTTCAGCTGTTTTACCGTTAATAAATGAGTCACCTTACATTGCCTTGCCAAGTGAAAATATTTGCTTACTATAACAAGACAATTGTTTCCTTTTGTGCCGACTTTCCTTTTTTCTGTCTTACTTTGTGGTGGCTGTGCTTAGTGTATAGCCTCCCTCTAAAATATGTGACTATTTAAGAAAAACAAGAAACTAAAGGAAGCATTCAAGTTTTTTTTAATGCAAAGAAAGAAGCAGCTGTTTAACAGGTGGATGGAATTTTTAAAATCTCCATTAAATATTTTTGTATCTGAATCTTTCATTTTATATAATTTATTAAAGTTACAAGTAAGTTTGTTACTGTTACAATATTTTTAAACTCACTTACAGGATAACGTATTTTGTCAGATATGTTTAGTGTTTAATTGCAACATGCATTTTTCACTTGTCTCTCTGTTAGCACAATAATTACATTTACGTTTTTGATACTTTATATATATATATATATATCACCCTGGTAACCCACTAAAGCCACATGTTTTAATACTATGGCTGTTTGTGGCATGGTTAAGAGCAGATGAGGTGAATAACATTGATGGTTTCATAACAGTGCAGTGTTCTGCTGGGAAAACATCGGCTCCTGGCATTCATGTAACTTTGACTCGTACTACTCACAGATATTAGCCTCCCCAGCAGCACCTCACTAAACTGTAAAAACATCTAATCATCTGACATTAGCCAGTCCCATTTCCCACATTCACAGGACCCAAAAGATCTGGTGCAAGTACCATGGTACCAGATAGTGCATGACACCCACAGAGGTCCTGAAAGGGTCATAGCTGTTTTGGCAGCTCAAGAGAAAGATGGCTTTTAATGTTCTGGCAGGTCAGGTACATCCCCATTTTTGTCTTTACTCTGGTTTTGACTCACAATTCCAGTATCTATTTATTATTACTATATTTTCTCTGCTTTATATTCTTTCCTCTGTACTCGTTGCTTCGTGACTCACTGTAAAGGTTCATTAATTAATGTATGACCTTTAAATACTCCAGCAGGAACAGAGAGTCTTGAAATTCGAGTGGGCTGAAAAGTGAGTTAAGCATTTCCGCTGCGAAACATCTCCACTCAGATATGATTCACCTATTGAGTCCTAAAACCATTATTTTGTGGCAAAGCTGCAGACAAGGTACAGTTATTTCACCTGTAGGGTACAGACAAATTGTTTTGGAGAAATTCAGACTGTCTTCAGTCTGAATCAGTCTGGATATTCTCCAGTCTTGAGATTTTTAGGGCTCTGTTTTCATGTTTATTTCGCACTGGTGACATTTTGTGCTTATTTCTTCAATTGGCAGTTGGGTATCTTGAGCCATTTCCACATAAGCACTGCAGCCATGAATTTTTCTAGGGCTCAACCAGCGGAGGTGCAGGTAACACAGCGAGACTGAACACTGAGCCAGTGTTTAACCTGCCAGCTCCCTGCTACAAAGTCAGTGTAATATCAGGCTGTCTCGATGTTTTAACAGAGCATCTAATTGTTCTGCACATTCACCACTAGTGAGTGGGCGTCACATGTTTTTCTTCCTTTAAACTCTATTGTAACAGTGTCCTCATCTAAACCACACAGAGCCTTTTTTGTAGTATGTCCCACATGTGGAAATTATCACAACCTAATTTTCCTAATTTTGTACATGTGTGAAAATAAAGATAGTGACTCACTGTGTGCAACTGTAGGAGGTGTGATGTGATTCTGAGGTTGATGCTATGCTGAGGTTTATTGCTTAGAGCACTTGTATTCCAGAATGAGAAATTTTAATGCATTTTGGTAATTTTTTGCAAAGTGACACCCACAGCTCCCTTTATTCTTGTGTTCTTCATCCCACTAGTGTAGTGTGTTTTTCAACCAGCTAAGTATCTAGATTGAATCATTAATGTCAGACATAATAGAGCAATTTGTGATGCTTATCAGCTTTTTAATACGCAGAAATAATCAGGCAACCTTTCCTGTTCCACCTCAATAGTAATGTTGTGTTGGTGCGAACCACAGTTGGCATAGAGGCTATTTAAATTTTGTGCAAGTAAACAGACTAATAACTACAGATACCTGCTGATCTGCAAGATAAGCAGAGAGGTATGTGACCAACAATAGACCATTAAAACTTCTCGCACAGTCACTTACTGCTGGTCCTCATCTGATGTCTGTATCTAAGCCATCGAGTGATGAGGTCTTAGGATCGTCCATGTTAGATCTCAGTGTGGTCCTCCAACAAATTCTTGTTTAAAGTAACTTAAACTTTCAGATATACACCATGAAAAGAACACTAGACATTTTTACAGCCCCACAGCTGATATCTACCTGTAGGTAAACATTTATCACTGCAAAACTTCATGAAAAAAAAAAATTATGACATGTCCAAAGTAAATTCAAAACTGAGATCATTGGTCATGTGCATTTCTTAATAACCCCATAACTTTTTTTTAATGTTATTAAACCGATAATTATGTTAGACTGTTGTCTTTGCTCCATGTTATGTCCTCTTCTATGCCACTTTTTTCCTCCCTCAACACTTGTCTGCACACCTTGCTGTTTTTATTCTGTCACGTTTTCTTGGCCATTTTATCATATCTTGCAGTTTGTAAGCTTTTGTTCCAATCAAACACGCCACTGCTTGATTTTACAGTTTCAGATGAAGGGGAAGATCTAATCAGTGAAATCTGCTGCTCAAGTGATTGGTTGGAACAAAGCCCTGCAATCTCCTGGGCCTCGGCGCTACACAGATGAGAACCACCGCTGCACACCGAAGTCTTCACAAAGCTGTTTTAATGCTATGCTGTTCGCCGTGCTGTCTGCTTCATATCCTCTGAACACAGAAGATCAGCTCGAGCCAAACTAGCGTCCATGTTTCCATCAGTAGCGTCCCTCCCCATCACAGCAGGCTTTCACACAGCGTTGGACACGCTGTCAGCAACAAGGAACTCTAACCAGGCAGTGACGCTATCTGCAGTGTCAGCAGCCTACTGCCTGTCGACTGAGTTTCACGGTGAAGGCTTTCCGAAATGAATAACGTAAATCCAGTGGAAAGTTTTAACACCTTTAAGCCCCAGCAACAACATGACAGCTTATGAATATTTGTGATGATTTTTTTGAATGCTAATGTAATAATACTAATCATGAGGATAATGATCATAATCAGTACAAATCATGAACAGCAGAGGACACAACACGAACACCACTTAAAATCTATTTACACTTGAATGATTATAGTGATTACATTAAACCTGGTTTGTAGAACTAAACTGGCTGAAAGGTTGAATGGATTTAGTTGCCATGACTTTGCAAAGTATTATAAATGTGATAGAGCATGATTCATTTAGTGATGTAATAAAAATAAGAACCCACAAGGGTTTTTTTGTTCATAATTATAGACGGATCACATTGGCTGCACTGCTACAGCGGATATTCATCCGTGTATGTCTCCCATAGCAGCCCGTGTTTGTGATGAAGCACAATCAGTTAAAACAAGTTTTATTTTTCAAGTTTGGATGTTTGAAGTGCTTTCCAGTAACTCGTTTTTTTTTTTTTCTCCTTTCTGAAAACTCTCAGGGATTAAGTCTTTTGAATACTTTTCATCCTAAAGAGATGATACAGCCTTCGGTCGTCCACGGGCTCCCAGCTCTAATTCAAGTGCCGTCAGACCTGTTATTTTGAAAGCTTCCTCGCTCTACCTGACTTTAAATAGTACTGCTGGGAACTTGCTGTTGAAGCACAGAGCTGCTAAAAGCAACGGGGGAAGAAGAAAAAAAAAAGCTGTTAGGAAATCTAAAGAATTTCGTGACTGAAGAATGGATGGGTTAAATATAAAAGCTAAAAGACTTTCTCTGTATGAAGTCGGACTTGATCACTAGGTGACTCATAAGTGTTTGTAGTGCAGAGAGAAGAAGCCAAGTGAGAAGCACAAGGCTCTGAAAATGATATTGTTTCATCAGTATTCACTTTAACGCCAGAGAGGCTGAGCCACCATCAGTTGATAGCCACTTTAAATAAGACATGAAATATCTTGGCGCTTAAAATGACCCTTCATGACTTTTCTTCAGCTGTATCAACCATCATTTTTACATTTTGCAAAACACGCAGGAAAAAGATACTCTGCTTACCATCTGAGAGCTACAGCTTCATGACATTTTCTCTGACCTTTGACTCACAAAGGTGCATTGCTTTATAATTCTCATTTCCTAGAACTGGATAAAGATTTCTGCTGTGGCTTTTCTTTGTAAAGCATACGGCTCATGATATGAAAATTGCCCCCTAAAAATTATACTCTGTACTTCTCATTGTGTTAAAGGGCCTGCACATTGGTAATGATGTCAGACCTCTCAGTAGAAAGACCAACGTGTATATACTGAAAGCTGACTTAAAAGCATTTAACTAGTTTTCTGTAGGGATCGGCATAAGCATAAAATTTTAAATTATTTGTCTGAGCACAATTTAGAACCAGAGTATGGGGGAAAAAAAGCCTCAGTGTGACTCATGTGTCAAAGCTCCACTTCCATCAGTTTGACATGTTCATCTGTCAGAAAAATGTGCGAGTGATGATAGAAGCAGTTGGGGGCATACAGTCGAGATAGATTGGACAGTTTGGAAGCGGGTCTCAACTCGAACTGTTTTTTGATTCCCACCCTGCGCCCAGAGCGTTGTCTGATAAACTGAGGGTTAAAGGGACAGTTCACTCTAAAGTCAGATAGCTATGGTGTGAGCTGCCAGTTGCAGCGGTATCTGCCTTCTCTTTTATTTAATGGAACTAAATGGCACTCACTCTTTGGTGCTTTGAAAGTAAAGGAAAAAAATCTGGGATTACATCCCATCCAATTTAATATTGTATATTATGTGTATATTTACATACTTTTGGGCTGTCACTACCATGAGCACCTTGTTGTGGATGAACACTTTCTTCTTTATTGTTACATATTTGGCATACGTTGTTGCATTCGTTTTGGAAATTACTCAGTTCTCAGTAATGGTGTGCAGTTTTGTGAGTTTTTCTTTTTTTTTTCACTTAAACTGCAGCAGTATGAGACAATAACAGTCAATAATCCAATAGATGGAAACTTGGTTTTAGTATTTTACCCAAGGACATTTGGCATGCATACTGGCACGGCGAAGGATCAAACCACCAATCTTCTGATTAGTAAATGACTTGCTCTACCTCCTGAACTCCCTCCCTAGATTTATAATTGACTTCTAAACGAAGTTTCAGGTAAATTCCTGAGCTTTTTTCACTTTAAATCAGAGACATTTAGGCAAAAATCCAGATATCTCGTGTGGCAAAACCGATGTTTTTTATTCATGCTGAAAGTCTAAGGAGCTTGGAAAGAAAAGTGTCTGGACTTCTTCAAGTTGCTTGAAGACGTTTCACCTCTCATACAAGAAGAAGCTTCAGTTCTGAACTGAAGAAGCTTCTTGGATGAGAGGTGAAACGTCTTCAACGTCTACGATGACCTGGATGACAGAGAAGCTTCACAGACATTCATGCTGAAAGTACTGTATTCTTCACTTGTAGGCAGCGTCACTCATAGTGTAGAGCAAATTAAGAAAATAGTCTTTCTTGAAAACACCTACAAGAAAATTGATCAACTACCTAATTCTAAAAATCAGCACAGAGAAAATTCTAAAAAGAGAACATTTTGGGGTTGTAGGTAAAAGGAACATGCATTTACCTATTCATTTTTTTTTTTTAAGGAGCATTTGAAAAGTAGTATTAGACACTGTTCATTAAAGACAAATTTCTGCTGATATCCAGGTTTACAGGGCTTGGCTAAGAGCCAAAGGAGAGAGTCCTAAGACATCTTGATCCAGGCCTCAATGTACTGCAAGTGGGAGTTGGCAGGCACATGCAAAAATCTTTTTGGCTTTACACAGATTTGTGGGGTACCTGCTCTGCATGCTATCAGTGTTCTCAAAAGACTTTTGTATCAGTGTAGATGATGAAAGAAAGAAGAGGAAGAATGATATTTCTGCCTGTTTTCTCGAGCATTATTTTTTCACTTTCTGAATACATAATGCTAGAGCAGCGAGCAGGATTTGTACTTCCAAACTGTTGAGAAGGTGTATGTGTGTAGAGCTTATAATTAAAGCATAAGTCTTGGGTCAGTTTTTCCAAGAAACTTCGTAAAGAATACCTGGAAAGAGCAATAAAAAGCTGAACACCTAAGGCAGTCATCCTGAATTTCATTATACATTTGCATCTACTGTGACCCAATTACTTTAGCTGTATTATACTGTCTTCTGCCATGCCACTGTGGTGAACACCACGGGCTGTTTGGCCCACTGTCGCAGCAGCGTGCTCTTGTAAACAAATTGAATTTATGTAACCTTGCTGACGGGTAGGAACTGCGGAGGCCAGACTGGCTGGTGAGCGTGGCGTCCCCGATGTTTGTAGCCCAGTGGAAACATAGTTATTACGGCCAGAAAGAGTGAACTCACTGCCTACAGTGGCAGCCAGCTTGTTTTGTTATATGGATGATGAAGTTGATGTATGGGCTCCTTGTATGCGCAGAACAGCCACAGTGTTTCTGCCAAGTGATGAATAGCATCAATACTGTGGACTATTGGAAAAGACCGGGGCACACAAGATCTCATCTCAGCTCCTCTTTTCCATTTTCCATTTTTGGCAGATCTCAAATAAATTGTATTGTTTTCCTTTTTGTTTTGTCCTTGCCTTCCTTCCTTCCTCGATCCTCCAGACCACGCTATACACCCCGCTCCTTTTGTGGAACTTTTAATGAGCTAAAAGGTATGCAAGAGTGCACAGGAAAGACTTGACAAAGCACTTTTGAAAGATTAAGGCTGACTAACAGCACAGTGGTGTCTGGTTGGCTTTGTCTCAGCTCTCTTTTCTTTCTCTGCATCCGTCCACCTGAGCAAGAGGCTGCGGGAATGAGCACTGCACTAGAGGCGAGATTAGAATCGGATGTGAATTGGCCTGGAGATTGGTTTGTAGACTGAAAATGCATGAAAATGGAAGATGGAATGGAAGCAGAGAGAAGACTGGGGGACACATGAACAATGAGAGAAGGTCACAGTTAAAAGCCAGTGTGAGATGATAGTGGTGGTGGTGGTGGCGGGTTGGAGGATGAGAATGATTGAGTGGAAGAATTTGCTCTTATCTTTACATGGAAAGTATATAATAGCTCTAGATTTTCTTCTCACTATTTAGTCTTATGATGTCATCTTTTCTCTCAGAGTATCCAGCGGCTGCTTTGAAAGCCCACTGTCAGTCTGTGTCTTAGGTCGCCAGTGAACATTCAGGGTGTTATGTGGCTTTCATCCCACATTTCATGTCATTAGTCACTTCTAAGTGAATTTAATGAGAAATTACCTGTTATAGCAGCCAAAACAGGTTTCATGCCACTGAAGAAGCAGCACATTAATCCTTCCTAATGACTTATGATAATCATCTGAGCCTGAAACCTGTGGACTACTCATGGGTGTCTAAGGCAGCTTACCCATAACGCTCATATTGATAGATGATGATCTGAGGTCTAAGGTTTTTTCTCCTCTCTCTTCGTAAGATTGCAGCATCCAAAAATCATAAGCTGTTTTACAGTACTTGTTGTTGCCTGCACTCCATTTTCCAGTGTTTGGAATCAAATTATTTCCAAGCAGAGGGCTCCATCGATTGTTTGTTGCACTTGGTGTCAGACAGACAGCTTCCATAAAACTTTCATGTGGTCTACTTTCCTCTTTGCCTCAACAGGAGTCAGTATTTGGGTGTTAGTTCTCACAAAGGGACACTATTGATTCTTGCATTTATTTTCATCTGTGCTTCCCTCTTTTTCCTTCCTTGCAGTGGCAAACATTTTGTGGCGGGAAGAAGGTACGTCTAGACTGCTTCTGCTCCACTATAGCATTCATTAAACTGAGTTAATTGAATTTCTGTAATAGGGTTACTGAACTGTGATGAGAAGGATTAAGTGATTTGATGCTTCGAGAGTAGATAACAATGTTATATGCTTATTTCCGTTCCAAATGTTCATACTGTGCAGTCTCATAAGCTTTTTCACGTATATAACGGCGCTGTTGTTACTCTCTCGCAGGTCTCGGCATTGGCAACATGTTCTATGTGTTCTATGAAGACGGGATCAAAGTCATTCAGCCGGTTGCATGTGAGATCCAACGGCATATTAAACCCAGTGAGAAGCTGCTGGCTCTGCAGGTGAGTCGTCAGAAAACATTTACGATTCAGTGACTTTTTTTTATATTCCATCATTAAAAATGTACGTAAAGCCCAAGTCCAGTCAGAAGGTGGTAGTAATGCTGCCAGAGGTGTTTCGTAAGCCACCAGTAAAACAGCAAGATGTGTAAAGACGTCTAACTCAACCAGGCAAGGCTAGCATATCAGAAGTCGACCATAGCTATATGTAGCCACAAGGTGGGAGACTGGAGAAGGTTGCCGTCTTCAAAGAGCAGTGAAATAGTTCTCAATGAATATCTAGTGTCAGTTTTGGGCCTTGCTGTTAAAACAGATTATAGTTTATAATGCATTTCTAAAGCAGTGTGTAGAATACTGTAAATTGTAATAATTTTTAAAACATTTTTACAGAAGACCTGAACCAACAGTGGGTTTCTGGTTAGAAACACTGTTAATGTATCCAAAAGTATAAAGTGTAAAAAAAAGAAAAACACTTGTGTGAGCCCTATTGTGCTTTCTCTGCCGACATGCAGCATAAAAGGAGACCTCTATGGTGTATTTAACAGGGTATTTTCCTCTTCCTTTGTATAAGTGTCAGATCTCCAATGTTGAAAATTAATAGCACCTAACGTAGTATACGTCAAGTTTAATTGCAATAATTTTAATGACATTATTTAATATGAATTCATGCCTCTCCGCAAAACCCATTTCTTTTCCTAAAGTCCAAAGACTGTTATGATTTGTGCCTGCCAGGAATTCGCAACACTGTGAAATGTTTTATTTTAACTTTGGAAGATCTTGTCAATGACCAGTTAATTTAATGAATTGGAAGCAGAGAAGAGGTGGTTGAATAGTCTTGTAAGCCCTTGGCTTGCATAGATCAAAAATGTCAGTGTTTGCATCTTAGTGTTTTACAGTGGAGTCCTGTGAACAGACAGGAGTGTTTGTTAATGTCTCTGAAAAAGATGTAATGTGTTATTCACTATTTATATCCTACACATCAAGTGCCATGCTATCCAACGGAGTGACAGCTTCTGTGAGCAGTTGGATTTATCTGAGATTCAGAGTCAGCTAAGCTGCCGAACGCTCAACAGTTGATGGTCACTAAACTGTCCAATATTGATATGAGTGATTCCAAATATGATTTAAATGTAGATCTGCATTTTCTCACACACTTGATAAATGATAGTGTAATTATCTTATGTCAGCAATGCCCTTCTTTTTCTCCTGATTTTCAAATGAATGGACCTAAAGCTTGCCATTGCAATATAGATTAATTTGAACATGTTTCAGAGAAACCCCAAAGAGAATCAAGATCAGACTAGACAAGAAGAGTCGTCCATGGTGGAAAAATCCATCCCAACAGCTAGGGTGATGGGGGCAGGGCTAACAGGTAGAGACATGCAGCCAATTTACCCATGAGATGATGCGCTCCATCATCTCCTCCCCATTTACCAGATAATTTCATTAGAGCCGTTTTCACTGAAGTAAGAAAAACAAACATTTTCTGTAAACCTGTAAAAACAACAGGCTCAAACAGTCATTTTTATAACATTGTTCAAATAAATATGTCATTATTTTTCCTTCTGTCAGATAACTAATGGGGGAAGAGTAAAGCAAGAGATTGACAGGCAGGCCTGGTGCAGTGTACTGATGTGGATGCAGTACTGATCTGAGGAGCTGAGTTTGAAGATGAGGCTGTCGATTTATTGGTCAGTCTGGGTTCCTAGCTTCACTTGTGTCTACAACCTTCAGTGACAGAAAAAAGTAAATCAATGTTGCAGATTCAAGAAATTGGCTTCTTTTAAAGGGTGTCTGGGCATAACAGAGGGTGAGGAGTCGAGTCATTCTTGAGTAAAGCCTCCGCTTCTCCGAAAAGGGCATCTAATTAAGATGCCTTCAAGGTAAGGTGTTTTGGGCATATCACCAAAGTGGGGATCAAGGGGAATACCCAAGAAAGCTGGAGAGATGCATCTCTTGTTTGGCCTGGGAATGTCTCAGTTACCCCCCAGAAGAGCTAGAAGCAGTGACTGGTCTAAGCATCTGTGTTTGGACTGCTGCCCTACGACCTGGATCCTGATAAGTGGTAAGAAATAGACAAATGGATGGACAGTTGAAGAAAACAATGTCCACTAGACACGTAGGGTACCCACTGAGTCATGGTGTTAATTCACTAACATAACTCATGCAGTCAGAGTGAGTTTCAGATGGCAGTGGACTGTTTACACCAAGCCTCCCCTACTGAGATACCGTTTATCACTGAAGCTTTCAAGCAGCAAAACATTCAGAGCACCCAGCTGATAGATACCTGTTAGATTTACACGTGTTCTCGAATAGCAGCTTTCCTCTGAGCTGCCTTTCATCCAGGAGCTCTGCACTGATTGGACGGCTGTTATACATAAAGCGATGCCATGAACGCGCAACAATCAGCCAAGCGTTCCTCTGAGAGGTGTTTGTATTAGGATATCAATCACTGCAGCACTCCACTCTTGTCTTGGTGGATTGCGGTGTGAACACATGAGGCCGTTTCCCAGCACAGTGCTCACGTTTTCTCCATCACAGAGGATTGATTGCTTATGCACAGCCAATCCATTATCCAAATCCACCAGATAGACTGCTCAACTGCGATACATGTCGTATGGAAGAAAACACAATAACGTCCAATTCTGCTTCAGGAAGCATCTTTATTTGGTTTCCTGTGGAACAAAGGACAATCAGATGTGTTATGAGTTTTTTTTTGTTTTTTATTACATATGCTACAAGGTTATGTTAAGTGCGGTGGTTGTCTTAATGTTTACTGTAAACAATAACAATAGCTTATTTTTTATAGCACCTTTTAAAACATACAAAGTGCTTCACAGTTTGGTGAAGACCACAAATTAAAGATAGTTATACATGTCTAAATATACAAATGTGAGTTAAAGATACAGCCTTAGATTTTCCCCTGCACATTAGAAGAAGAATAGTTATGAAAAAGGACAAAAGGTTAAAAACTAATGACTGCAGAAAACGTTTTCTCTGCACTTGTTTAAAACAAATGACAGATTTAGCCTGTTCCAATATGTAGGAGCTACAACCTCAAAATGATCCCCTCTGGTTTTAAAATAAGAGCATGGAACAGTTAAAAGAGTGTGTACAGATTATCGGAGAGGGCAACTGCCACAGTAATGTCTCAGCACATGTCCCTGTATAAGATGGAACTTGGGCCATGTAGGGCTTTATTTAATAAAATTTTCAAATGAATTCTGAATTTCACTGGAACTGAAAGCTTGTAAAGGCAAAAATATAGCTAGTTTTTGTTAGCAGCCTAGCTGCTGCATTCGAGAGCAGTTAAAGATGGCCTATTGCTGAGTGTGGGATGCACACCATAAGTGAGTTACAGTATTTAAGACAGAAAAAGGCAGGAAAAATTCAAATGCGTACTAAATGTTCCACATTTTTGGGTGTTGGTAAAGGTTAAATCAAAGAAACACGGATGGATGCGCTCAGATGGATGCAGTTTGCACTTTACCATCATGCTCTCGGTCTTTTGCACAATACAAATAATTTCCATATCCACGCAGTAGACTGCGCCACTATTTTCCTACTCCACCTTACTCATTCCTACTCGTGATGACCGAGTAACAGAACCGAGTAATAGAACTGGACCAGGAGGGTGTGGTGTGACCATGAGGACTGAACAACGAGTGGAAGAGTAGCTGTTGGTGTTTCCAGAGTAGAAGGAGCATAGAGAACCCAAATGCTTAACTTATGTAAATGCATTTTGTATGTATATAAACCTCACATTTGTAATGACAATTTTAATCATAAAACAGTCAAAGGGTAAATAAAATATAGTAATTGGAATTTTAGAAACGCCACATTTATTTTAGAAAACTGACGGGACTCAGTCAACAGCTTGAACACTCTCTCCATATTTCTCTAATTTTAACAGAAGTGTTTTCTAAGTCTTATGTATTCCAAGAGGACCTTGTTTACTCTCAAGGGTGATAATTAGCATGCTAGTTCAAAAGGAAAAAAACAAAACACTTTAGGGTAGTACTAGCTGGAACTCACCTGTAGCTTTTTGAAAAAATTTGCTTGGAGAATTCTCTAAAGGCTTTAGGTCCAACTAAGTTATGAGTACATGTTAAAAAAAAATATTGTGAAAGTTGCATCACGTCATACTATAAGACTACAGAAGTTTGGATTGAGAGCTTGGAGGAACACCTCAAGAGATTAGACATGATTGTGCCGTGACTTTACCACAAAGTTTCTCTTTTTGACACTTTTGGATGTTGCTGCTTCACTGTTTTCGGCACTTTCCCTCCCCACAGACGACTTATGTGTCACAAATGTACTAGCTCTACAAATCATCCGGCGGCTTAGCTGGAGAATATCAGATGCCTCACATTTCTCACAGCAGCTCTTTAAATGTCATCATCCACATTCACAAGTGTAGAGGGTAAAAATCCTCTAAATATAACTTCACACTAGTATTTTTTTAATATCTTTTAAAGAAATACAACACCGCAGTGTGAATTCACTGCAGCATAATGTCCTACTGCAGTATTTGATGAAAAGATATATATTGTTTTGTATCACACTGTAGTCATTTCCATCATAAAGAAGTACAGCAAATGTTTGCAGTCTTTAAAACCTGTCAGTTACAACATAAATTGCATACATTGATTGCACCCACATATATACTGACATATGCAACACACATATACAGAGAGGATTACAGCCGCCTCCATTCACACCCTCGGCTGGGCATCAGATGTTCGATTTCTCACTTCTTAAAGGTGCAATAAGTTGGATATTGGCAGCCCCCCTAGCAACAAAATGACCACAGCGTAGGTCTGCAGGGGTGTCGCAGGGTTCAATAACAATGACTCAACGATTACTTCACAAAGTGGAAGGATTTCTGACTTTTAAAACTGACTCCTCCAACCTGTTTTGGAATAAACAGCAATAGATGGCGCTGCACCTGGACAATGTAGTCACAGAGAATTGAAATCCTTGTCTTTCTGGCTCTTTCAAGCCAGAAAATTCAAAGCAGTGTCATTGATTTAGTGATTTAGCTTCTTGAAATGACCTCTTAGCTGGATGTTTTTGTTTGCAAATTAACCTACAGAGAAGACATGGGCGACATCACTGGGGAGGTCGGCAGTAGAGTTTAGATCCCTCCTCTCTGTTTTTCCCCATCATTCTTAATATAAAGTTGAGTCAAGTTCATACATTAAAGAATGCCCCTCGAACCAAGAAATTTTGGCCAGTGAAAAGGGACCTGTCATGGGCTGCCTCTGTGGTTGTAAATATGAGAGAAAGAGTTCATCCCGACATGCCGGAGTCATCCTTGCAGCTCCCAAAATTGTCCCACAGAGTCTGAAATGGACGACTGGTCACTGCCTGGAGGATTGGATGACTAGGGAAGGGGGTGAGAGGTGGAAATCTCCTGAGCCATAAGGCTGGTTGAGTTGCCCGTTAGCCAGGATGGCGAGAGCTGCCAGGAGTGGAAGCTGAACAGCCGTAGACTGTCCGCGGGCTTTGTGTTGAAGAATATGTGCGGACAAGTGGGAGCGATTACAGAGATTTCGCTGGACCACGTAAAGCTCATTTATCCAAGTTGCCAAGATAGCACGACTCACATCAGCATAGGTGATAAGACTGCAGGTAGTAAACAACACAGAAAAATGACGAGGTGAAGGTAATTGTTTTTTAATGAGACGTATTTCCCTGTAATATGAAAAACAATATGCTCACTGTCGGTGTGTGTCTGTGTGTGTGTGTCTGTGTGTGTGCGCACCTTTGTTTTTGCAGGAGGAAGTGTGCCCCACCTCACCAGGAGAGGCGGTTCAGAGGTGTGTGTGGACATCAGCGGTCAACATCAAGGACAAGTTTATTTATGTGACACAGCCAACCTTGGATCGAGTGCTCATAGTTGACATCCAGTCTCAGAAGGCCGTCCAGGTAATTGTCGGGCTAAACTGGAAAAAACAAGTTCTCGTCAGTTTTGCCAGAAACACAGAGAGAGGGTCTGACGATAACACAGGTCAAGAAAAAAAAAAGATTGAATAATCTTTCCTGTTTGTATCTTTGTAAAAGTGAAAAGTTGTTGTTTACAGTAATTGACTCCATCTGTGCCAAAAAACTTCAAGGTTGCTCGGTGTCCCCATGTTGATTGAACGCAACATATTTCACAAAAACCTTCAATACATCATTGCTCCATATGGGTATTTTCTGTGATTGATTTTGCTGAATGAAGGACACACATGTTTTTTTTTCCAGTTCCATACATCATCCTCCTTCATGAAGTTCAAATATATGAATGCTTTGGGCCTAAACTAAAAATGACCTGTATCCTGTTATTTGGGAAACGCTTGTATCAGAGGTGTTGGAATATTGTACTTAAGTAACTATTTAGTAGAGCATTAATACAAATAAGTGAGCGCTGTGGTGTGACGATGTATGAGGAGTGTAGTCCAATGTAAATTCAATATTGCCAGGCTTTCTTTATGTCATCTGGCTCAACAAAACAGATCATTAGTGAAAGGTATCAGAATGGTGGTTATCAGCTTTCATTGTTATCCCACACTTCCTTCAACCTAGTATTCTGGGTAATAAACACCAGTAGACTAAATAATTTTCCAGTTTATGGTCTATTAATCTGAGTAAAACACCACCAAGCAAAAAAATACATTTTCTGATTCATTAACTAAATGCACATAAATTAGTGTAGTAACAAACTGTAGTAATGGACATTGTATTACGTACATTGTGTCTGATACTGTGCTGTATCAGGTTTGACAACCTTTGGTTTTCAGCCTGCATAAAACGTAGCCTCAGGTTCGTGTTTATAGCAGCCAGCATTAGTGACACCTGCCAATGTAGCCCATCGGCTTCAAGGTTCAACATGTTTCACATTCAGAGATACTGTTCTGCATACAGAACAGCTAGTTATTTGAGTCAATGTTGCCTTCCTATTAGCTTGAAGCTGTCTGAAGCAGTCTTCTTCCCCAATGTCTGACACCAACAAAACATTTTTGGCTATAAACTGCCTCTCCCTGGTATTTTTCTCTTTTTCTGATCATCCTCTGTAAAATCTAGAGATGATCGTGCCCATCTGGCACAAAAAAAAAGAAAACGTTAAAGAAGAAGACACGTTTCTTTAATATTTCAGGGAGGATGAATTTTGTTATCTTGCTTGAAAACAGCGTGAAACATCATCACTGCTACTTGTTCTATTCTGTTTACTAAATACTCAGAGATTTTTTGCATGTACAGTAGATTTATCCACAAGCTTACATTGATGTACTGTCCCCAGTCCCCAATCTGAAAGCCATAATAAAACATTTAGCTTGCATTTCTTGAGGTTGCACATTGTGGAATTTGAGGTGCGTTTAAGGTCATTTTCCTGCAACAAGAACCCAAAGCATGGTCAATCTAAAATGGTGCTACAAATGGTGCTGCAGTTTGAGAGTTCTTTTCATGAAAATCTGCACTTTTTTGCTCCAAATATATCGTTGTTCAGTGTAGCAGTCTGCCATTCGGACTTCCGGTTGAGCTTTGATGGAGTAGGACGCGATTAAATTGTTATTTATTTGCGCTTTTTGGGCATATTTCCAGTCCTGTTTCGGTTTGTGGATTGTCTTGTTGAGAAGTTTTACTCGGGCCGGCGTAAAATGGCAGCAAAAAATGTTAAAACCCGCAGTACTATTCAAACACATCTGAGGCCTGGTTTGCAAACCGCGACCACACCCTCGAGTGAGCCGTCGTCTCCTGCCAAGCCCCCCACATCTCAAGCTAATCCTGATATTGAGGCGCTCAAGGTCGAGTTGCTGGCTTTGCTGAGGAAAGATATCGCCGACATCTTTAAAAAGCAGTCTGCCATTCATCTGGTTTGTTTGGATGTTGTTTGGATGCCAAACTTCTGATTCCATTAAGGTTATTTCTATGAAATCGTGGAGACCTACTCCAAATGTCTATTTAAGAAAAAACTATTTTTATTTGGTTTTCTAGCAATTATTCAAGCAGCTCTTTCAACCTGACCTCTACTTTCTGTTTACCATGTCTTAATTCCATTACAAAGTAAGAAAGCTTCTACTTAAAAAAAAGCTATTTTCTTGTAGTCAAGCTTTGTGGGCATCAATTATTCTCTGTTCTTTAGAGTAGTAGGCAGCTGCTAGTTGTTGGGACAAGGTTTTAGGAGTCTGAGTGTTTATTAAGATGTGAAATGTGCATCCCCAGGCCTTTCCATAATTCTGACCTAATACGAAAATAGGCCTAACAAGCAACTGTAATCAAGGTTGGAAACCTTGGCAAAACTTATGTGAGAGGTCAAATCTTCTGGGGTGCCCAAACTTTTATTTTGCACCAAAATTATATAAAACAGAAAGTGCTCTAATCTTGCTTAAAATATTCAAAGTAATGTTTCATATTTGTCTTTTTAGACATCAGTTTATTATCTACTTACACACAACTATTCACAGTAGCAGTAATTTTGACCAGGGGTTCCCAGCCACTACTGTCACCACTACAGAGAGATTATAAAATCATTCTGATAAGCAACGTCAGTGTCAACAGCAGAGTGCAGGGCTTTGTCTGCATGTGTTGAATTTTTCTACTTGATGAAGTCTGTTTTGTTTCTTACTTGCTTGAAAGCTTGCCAGTGCATCAGCCCGGCTCTGTTCCACTTGAACCGCTAAAGTGCTGCTTTTTCAGCTTTAAGATCAGCTTTTGTTTGACTGCTAATCCCTGACCTGACCCATTTCATACAAACTGCAACCGTCAAGACCCACAGTTAACCTTAGCGTCAACGTGATGACCGAGTGACCCTGAGACCCACCTCTTCAAGGATACTGTCGCCTGGCAACCCTTCAGAAGTGCTTTAAAATGGCAAATCCTGCCATCTTCCTCACAGATGGTGTGAGGAAGCCGCCCCTTTAACACTCCTTGCTGCACCCGTCTCTTTTCCTGGTGGATTTTTTTTAATGCAAGGCTTCCTCAGGAAATAACAGTGAGTGGTGGAGTTGAATCATCAGTGTCAGTGGGTTTTTTGGGTGTGTCAGACTAATTCCGGGCTGTTCAGATCCCTGCAGATGTTCCTGACACCGTGATAGCTGTTTACAGCTTGCCAGCCTCTCAGGGACCTGCCAGTAAGCAGGTTGGTGTCCCAGAGTCTGTCACAAGCTCATTATTCAGTCGCCTGGAGGTTTAGCTTCATTGCATTATATTACCAGTTGTTAATTACCCACCTGAACCCGTCACTCGTCTCGAATGGTAAGATACACGCAAGTTCTGGTTTCCCAGATTTTCGTGTTCTCATTGGATTATTAATATGATTGACATGCCGAAAGCAACAATAACAAGCGATTTGCGTTTTGAAATTTGCAACCAATTAAATTGTTAGTTAACAGTTTTTAATGAGCAAGCTGTATTTTGTGCATTATAACTAATGAATTGCAGAGTGCATGCGGATACTTGTGTGCAAGTAGCTGCAATGTTCTCCGCGCTTCATCTCTGACAGATCTGTAGAAGTTACTAGAGCATATTGGCTGAGGATCTTTATAATCTTCCTCAGCCAGAAAGAAGTTGTCAGTCGAGAGGAAAAGAACAACGCGAACACCTGTTTTCTCTGATGACTACATGCTCGGAGATTAGTTAGGATTCAACAGATATTCTCATCTTATTTGCAATAACTCTCTTAGGAGAGGTTTACTCTCTCAGTAATACAGTATATATTTTGCCAAGGTAAACAATACCATTAGGATTTTGTGGCAAAACAAATATTATAGAAGGAAAGCTGCAGTCAAAGGGGGTTGTGGGAATACAGGGTTGCAATAATTCTTTTTAAAAAGATGATTGCTTTTTCTTGCTGTTGTGAGGAGTAAAGCTACTGCATGCTCTCGCTTCCCCTGAGATTTCCGTATTCCCTTTGAGCCGGGTGTCTCTCTGCACTCAGGTGGACATAATGCATGAGGAGCGCTTTTCTGTCACATACGGCTCATCTATTGTTCTGGTTGGGAATATTGCTGCTGTGTGTCAAAGAACGGATAAAGACTGAAAGCAATTACTTCAGTGTGGTAAAGAAATTGTGTCTGTCACCACTTGATTTGAAATGCAGCTCAACACCAAACACACCTTATACATAAAAAGCACACCTCCAATCTACCTTGTTAAAAGAAGACTTGGACCTGTCAACCCACGGTGCATTAGTCTGCAGGAAAACCTTTCAAAAGCATTACCATTGCACATCAAAGAGGGATCTCTTCAAACACAAGTCTAGTTTGCCTTGCGGTATTATACCATGGCCCTGCTGTCTTTGGGCTCAATTTGGTTTTTGATCGGTTGTGTGTTCTCTTTCAGACGGTCAGCACTGACCCGTATCCAGTGAAGCTCCACTATGACAAATCTCATGACCAGGTGTGGCTGCTCAGCTGGGGAGACATGGAGAAGAACTTTCCTACCCTGCAGGTGTGTCCGTGGTTCACTAGTTAATTATATTTCAATGTTTTTCTCTCCTCTGCAGTCCTTGTCCATTTTCGTCCTTGTAAAACGGTTGAAAGCAGTGAGTTATATAAACAAGCACAGAGATGCAGACTATCAAGGCAAAGTTCGGATAGTTCACATGCTTTAAAATGTATTATGTTCACCAACTGTCAGAAAATTGTGAAAAATACCAATCATGTTGTCCCAGAGTCCAAGGCTGCTCATTTTTCCTTTACCAACAGTGCCAAATTATCTGGTCATTAATTTTCTATTACTCAACGAACCCTTTCAGGATTCTATAAATAAAAAGAGCTGATAGAGGAACTTAATGTCTTCCTGCTGATTATATTAAATACCCTGTGTGAAGATAGGCATGTGTAAGCTGTAAAATCAGCAATAAGGAATAACTATTAGCATAACATTACCAACAAAGCCAATCCAGAAAGCTACAGGTGATAAAAACAAACAAACAGATCTTTTCTCCCTACAACAAATTCAGTGACTTCAGCTGTGCATTATTTGACAGTTGAAAAAAAGATTTTATTTTTATTTATTTATTTATTTATTAGAAAGAGGGGCAATATATATTAATGAACATTTTAACAAATGTAAATATGCCAGATTATAGCCTTGGGCTAATTTCCATCTGCATCCCACCTTTACTTTCATTGCTTCTCCCTTAGAGTATATTTTAAGTTAATTAAATGCACTTTGAGTGCAGCAGGCATTAAGGCTGTAGTAGTTTTTGGTTCTGAACCACTACACATAAATCCAGGCACATAAACTTCTGACCACAAAGGTAGAGTGTTGTATCATTAAAAAGTTAAATTAAAATATATATATCAAAAGATGGTGCTTTTATTGCACATCAGGATTGGTCCATCTCATTCACACTGCTCTTTAGATATCCTGTTCTGACCACTTGTGTCTCTGCAAACAGCAAACATTAACTTGTTGGGTCAACATCAAAATGACCCAAATTTCATGTAATAATTTTTAACATGATACTCAAGATGAAGGGTTGCTGAGCCAGTGTAGCACATATTGCATACTTCAAGTGGTAAAACAGGACCTCTGGGGAACACACTGAAAATAGCACTCGCGCTATTATAGTATTAACTAAATCTGCTGTTTCTTTCTTTCTTTAAATTCTGGAATTCACTACACTTATTGATTGCACCTTATAAATACTCTTTGTATATGTTCAATTTTGAGGCCTTTGCTATAAATGGAACAAATATTTAATGAGTGTGTTTTTTAATTGTTTCCTTTGAGTCAAATTGAGCGGTTTCATTGGAAATTCTAGTTTGTCATCAGGAGCACAGAGATTTGTAATGCAGGGATTTGGTCTGTGGCAATTTGCCTTCAGCATTGTGGTACAATCAAAGCAAACCCTGCCTACACACAACCACATGTCTACACGCTTCCATGCATGCATGATGATTATTTAGACACCAAGGAATATAGCACACATCACCTCCTACTGAGAAGCTCCAGCTACTCAACAGCACGAGGAGAGGCTGAAGAGTTTTATCTGTTAAAAAATGCTGGAAACCTTTGCAGCTTTCTGATATTAGTCCCTTTCGGTTCATTGTTAGCTCCAAGTAAGTATGATTTAAAGACTTTAATGAGGAGAAACCAGCAGCACTGAGTGTATTCATCAAGCTCATTTTAAACACCCACCTGCTTCTCTGTTGGTCTTCACCAGGTGATCAATCAGGCCAGCGGAAGAGTCTCCCACCACACCGTTCACACACAACCGGTCGGCAGGCGCTTCGACAGAGTGGACGATTTCTTCATTCCCGCCTCCAGCCTCATCATTAACCACATCAGGTACATCCAGCATGATCCAGCAACATTCCTAATGTAAATTGATTTGCAAATTAGGTTCACCCCTTTGGCATTTAATTCACTTTACTTAAAATCTCTTCAAGACTCAATACAATAATTTGAATGAGCATTGTTTTGCGCTACTTGAGTGGGTTTTTGGATCAAGGCCACACAGTTATCTGATGAAACTGGGCACCCTGAAACTGATTATACAATTCCTTATTTTTTAAATAAATTCAAAAGACTAACAAGAACCAGCATAAAAAATCACAAAAGAGTTGCAGAAAACAATAAATAATATAAGCATATTATAAGTATTAGAAATTTTAAATATGTCAGTGTACTCTTTGCTTTACATTTCTTGGCAGTATCTCAAAGGACACTTGCTGAAAGTCGCAGAATCCTTACAACTGTTAAATATCCTTTGACTGTTTAAACTCTGGTTTGGCCACGAAGAAAAAGGCCAAAGTTACTGATTTTTTTTTTAATCAAATCACTCGGTCATAAAAACTTCCAAAAACAAATAAAAACTAAATAATCTTAATCTTAATTTTTCCAACCAACAGATTACCAAAAATATTCAGTTTTCAGTAATAAACAGCAAGTGGCAGAAAATGATCTGCATTCTTCTTGAAAACCTTTTGAACAGTTACCAGATTTCAGTACAGTTGCAAATACTGAATTAATTTCATCAATTATTATTTTATCTTAAATGTTGCTAGGTTGTTTAAAATCAAGTATTTGTCGGCTGTGTTCCTGTGCAGGTTCCTGTGCAAAGACTGTAAATATTACACAGTAGCTCTGGTAGATCTTGTACGCAGTGCTTTTCAAATGCTCAAAAAATAAGAGGACTGACAAATGCAAGTGACTAGCGAGATAGGCATATCACACTGGTAAATTTATAATCCGATTCATTTTTTATAATTTTATAATTCTGTAGATTTAATAATACATCATAATAGATTCTGAATCTACCCCTCAGGGCATGTTAAGCTGTAAGGCATCTTCATGCCTACTTTAAAGTGTCTGGGAGGCAGAAGCTCAGCCCATCCAACTGGTTCACATTCCAAGCCATCAAATACTGCTCTTGGTCAGAAGTCGCTGGGGTGACAGACTTAAACATGTCAAAGGTGTTTAGGCATCGGTGCCCTGATGCAGGGGCTCCTGCAGTATTAGACTCTAAGAAGTATTGTGTATCAAATTCAAATAAAGGAGACACAAGGGCGAGGTGGAGGTCTAGGATAGAAGATGCTAAGGCAGGTTGCAGTTAATCTCCCATTTAGAGCGTTGCTTTTTTACTCAGTGGTTAGTTAAGTTTAGGAGTTTATTATGATTTTCGTCACTTGGTCACAACATTAAGGTGAATATTAAAAATGACATGTAAGCAAATAATCGTGCAGCAAAAATAAGGAGCTGAAAATGAACATCAAAGAGGATTTGTTTCTTTAATGGCCACTTTGGCTCCAAAAGTGAGTCCATCTCTGAAGGAAGCATTTTTGTAACCGGATACAAAAAAACTAAAAGATTGTGGCCTTTATGAATAGTAAACACCCACTCCCTGTTAGGGGTATAGAGGTTTTGACTGACAGATGGGACAAAGGAAAGTGGCTACAGCTGACGGCTGCCTGCTAGGCCCTACCTTTACTAATTTGATTGAAATAGACCTTTCAACCGTTCGGACTCTTTTCTTTTTCTTTTAAGGAAATAATGTAACAAATTTCCGAGCTTGGTGCTAGACATTACCAGTAAATGGTGATTACCTGATAAATCAGCAGCAATACCTGAGGCTTAGGTTTATTTCCAGTTCTGTACAGGATGTCCACATAATGTGCATTAACTTTAAAAACAATTAAATAAGCTATGCCGTTTATAGCTGTTGAAATTTTCCTTTCAGAAACATCATGACCAAAACAGAATAACAACAATTAAATGCAGCTGCCTCTTACACTGATAAAGATATCCCCAAACTCTTTGTGTCAAACGGTTAAAGAGTGGTTTTAAGAATGAATCAGCAATTAGTATTATCATCAAATGCCACTACTTACAGGAGTCATTAGTATTTTCTTTGTTCTCACCGAGATCAAATAAAAAAAAACAACCCAACAAAGTCAGAGAGTGGGGGGGCAGTTTGGCACCTCACCTGCTCTTTATCGCTTTAGTTCATCAACAACAAAGCATAGACCTGCTGAGTGCAGAGTGCATCGAAACGCTGCTTCGGTTTTCACATGTCACGAGCAGCTGTCACACCCAGGCTTAACGCGGATAGAGAAAAGCTTTTCCCAAACGCTTGGCTAATGTCACGGAGAGGCCAGGAACAAGCAGGAGGTCTGGAGGATTTCAGGAAGTTAACGGTCTCCTGCCGAGGAGGAGCACGCAGTCCGGCGTGTGTCTGTGTGGTGGGAGTGTGGGTGGGGTTGCTGGCACAGCTGTAATTAGATCCACTGAGACCTGCAGGGAAGATTGCAGGAAAGTGTGACCATGTTTTCTTTCTTTTTTTCCCCCACAATGTTGTGTGAAAGTGCTCTCTTTAACAGCTACTCATAATTAAAAATAAGCTTTCTCTTTGGAGGTGCAACTATTATGAATGTTTTTCATATGGCTAAAATCGGACAGTACCTGAGGCTGAGGCCGAGTACTCTTCTGGAGAATGTGTGACAACATGTGAAGCAGGACAAAGCTTTGGATCTATACACATTTTTTATTTGGACAACTGTTTTATTGCAGATAATAGAGAAGTTGGAATTAACTGCTACCCCGTGGCTCTGATTTTTCTTTATATATCTGGTACTCACACAGGCATTTATCTGCTGGCAGGAACACAGCATCGATTAGTCGATTAAGCAACATGAGCAGTGTGCGAACGGCCAACATATATTCAGCAACTTCCAGGGATTGTTTAATGACTGGGGATTCCCTCGGCAGCTACTATAAAGCAAACAGGAACTTCCAGGGGCTGTCATTCATTACAGCCATCGACTTGTAGCCAAGCAAATTTACATGTCAGCAAAAGGAAAGAAAAAAAGTGGTTGTTTCTTAATTATGCCCACATCTATAGCACCCTGCAGCTCAAGCTACCCACACTTCTTTTTTTTTTTTCTCCACAAATTTCTAATCATTGCACAGACTCCCTTTTGGCAAAACAAGTCGAGCGAGATGTTGGTTTGATGTTTCTTTTTGTGCTAGAGGATGGGTGAACAAGAATTGCTGTGCTTTAGATATATTTTACTGTTCAGCATCCATTGTCGCTGCTCACGAGCTTTACCCTGAGGATCTTTTACTGAACTGCATAGCAAACATTACTCTGGGGTTAAGTGTTTAGACTCAGCCATTTCTAAAGTGAAAACACTGACACAGAGATGAGTTAGCATGCAAAGCAGCTAGTTGAACATAGCCATCTTGTGCAGAATTGGGGGAAATCTTTTATGCATTAGTCATTGGTACAAACGACAAACAGCAGCTGTCAGTTTGGCACAGAGCAATCCGGGTCTGCCAGTGAAGCACCCCAGCTGTGTTCACATCACAGCAAGGCCAAACAATGTCTGATTATCAATTTTTCATACATGAAAAAAAAGTCAAACCATTGAGAAAAGTATTTGTTTCATCGCATCGACCTTTTGCATGTTACCAATATTTCACAGCATTTGTGCACTAGTCATTGATCAGCCACAATATTGATAATAATCCATGGCAAAACAATTTCAGTGTTGTTTGATAGGCTTGTTTGATGAGTTGTATTATTGGTCTGTAAATCACCAGCTCTGCCTGCCAGTGGGTGAAAATGGTTTTTCAGATTTAAACTGCACAATACATTTTTCTGATGATTTTCTTCTAGATTCCCCCATCTTTCTTCAGAGCTTATTTTTTAATATAGGTGAGGGACACTATAGTAGAATCAAGAACCAACATGTTTAGTGACGGAGGGCTTTTTAATTGACATAAAACCGCTTTGGTGGTTTCACAGAATTGATTGAATGATCATAAATCTTTGTAAGACTCCAGTGAATCGAATACAACTTATGAAAGTTAACCAGTGTATACTGCCAACAAATTTTACAGTCTAAATTACTCATAAGTCCTGATTGTATAATGAAAACTTTGTCTGATTAATTCATTTGAATGGGCATTTTAATTCTTGGCTGTTCTGAGAATTTGGCTGTATTCACAAGCACTTACTGAGAGAGATGCTAGAGCTTCTTGTTAGGATACAGTGCAGTATTCACAACGCTTCGCTCATTCCACAATTTGTCGTATTACAGTGGTTGTTTCTTATTGAATCTTAGGATTCAATTCATTTTTCACCCTTAAAATTCTACAAATACCTCATAATGACAAAGTGAAGAAGGTTTGCGCACACAGCCACCAGTATAGACCAGTTCGGAGCCAGGAAAAAACAGCAAAGTGTGGTTCATTTCAGTTTGATGTCAACTCCAAATAAAAGTTTATTGTATATAATCATTAGTTAGGCTAGCATTGCCTCTGCTAGCCTAACTAATGATTAAGAGAGAAATTCTGAAAGGCTGCTGATATCACTGCTTGCTTCTTATGGAAGTAACACATTCACATATCTGAGCAATAACAACTTGGTAGGATGAGTGAACTGGTCCGGTGTTAGACTCTAACCTTAAATAAAAGTCCAGTCCATGTAATTAATTTGGATTAGATTGTCCAAGTCTCTTACCGTTTCCCTGCAGCAACCTGCCTACTCTGACCTGTTTCCTTTGTCTTTGCTTTACTTATTCTGAAATCCTTGGTTCCCCTTACAGGGATTAAACTAGTTGTTTTTCAGTGGTGGTCCTCAGTTTCCTTTCAGTCTTAGACTTGGCTAAATCATAATAATAGATTTTTGTATTTTTATTAAATGACAATGAGTAGAGAGTAGCTCTTTAACTGTATGAAGGGGGTGGAGTGCAGAACAGAAAATGGTCAAATAATTCATATTGCAAGTTCTTACAGTAACACTGAGTTACAAAAGGAACAATTAAATCTGCTGTCTTCCTGATTAAATTGGAAAAAAAAGGATTTTTAGTTGTGAAAATGAATGAAAATAAATGGTCTGCTCCACAATTTTTGTGCTAAATGCAGACAACTGTTTTGTAGCACAGTCTAGACTTGGCAACAAAATATGAAAAACTGCTCCATTAATAATAAGACAAGCTAATTAAAGACTATTTAAGATGCCAAAAGCCATCGATCGTTAGCAGCTCCAAACCAACGGCAGGAAATTTTTAAGTAAAAAAAACAACCCAAAACTAAATGCTGATCACATAATAAGTGAAATATAACTAATTAAGGAGTAAAGCCAGCCTCGCACACGTGAGAAATAGTTGTTATCAGTTTATGCTCACATGTTACAAACCAAAAACTCTGCTTTAGTTGTTTCTGTGACCCTGTGCAATCTCCTGCCTGGCCCCAGTGGTCACAATGATCTCTGGATCAATGATTCCCTTCACAGTGATGATAATGTGCTGTGTGGCTTTCAAACAGCCATTTTCTGTTCACAGGTACAGACAGTGTGGTGTTCAAACGGCATAAAAGATGATGAATGACGGCAAGATTGAAGCGCCTGTCAGCATCAATCACCTGGTATTCGCATTTAATTGAGGCCTGTCCGCTCCTTGCATATTCCAACTGTTCAGCTGTTAAAGTGTAATGTGCCATTAGGAGGTTCTTTGGGTTTTTCTAATGAGTAGCATTTTCACTGATTGTTGCCCACATATAACACTGCTATGATTCTATTAAAGGGGAAAGTGTAGATGATTTTAGACAGCCAATATGAAGATTGCCAGAGGGCAGAAGATGGCCGTTTTAGTGTTTTAAATGGACCTCTCAGATATGTTAAAGTTTTGCTCCTGAAAATTTATTTAAAATTATGACAGTCCAACAATCTTCATAATTACCTAGTAAAAAAAATCAATTTCTTATTTCAGGTTGACCTTGCCTTATCATCTGCATTGTGCTGGTCGATTTAAGATTTTTTTTGCACCTGCAGGTTAAGCTTCTAGGGGGCATTTTACTGTCAGATTTCTTTAAAAAAATCAAAAATTACAGAACATTTTCAAATACAGTGCATGACTGTTCAAAGCAAATGACTTGAGCTTTGAACTAACAAGATGTCCTTCTGCATTAATCATCCAAAAAGGCCGGGAAGCTCGAGAAGACAGCCTAGAAACGTATGATTTTGCCCCTCAAATTCAGCTTACAAGCACTAATTGCTAGTCAGTCTGTATTAGAGCACAAATTATAAAGAGTGTAGAACTAAACACAGCTGCAGCTGATAGGATGATGTAGTTGGTCATAAAACAAAAAATTAAAAATGCAATTTGATGATGGTCTAGGATGGAAAAACTAAGAATCATCAAGATTATTATAATTAACATGGGGTGCGATGACTATATACTTCAAATTTCATCAGCAGTTGTTGAGATATTTTATCTAATAGTATGAGTGCTAAAGTTAAAGGTAAAACTCTGGATTAGCAAAGTCAGAAGCTCTTCAAGTCTGTGAAACAAAATTCAAAAAAGTCATGCAGCAATCCAAGGAAAAGGTGTTTAAAAACCCCCTCAAAGTTCTAATGTACTGTTTTTGTGTAATTTTGGTCAAATTTGTCAGCACAACCAGACTGAGGAGACTGTATGTTTATTTATATGGGGATGAGTTTCCATTGAAATCCCTTTTACAACTGGTTTTCAAATGAAAACCAAGTTAAACCCAAAATGTATTTACTTTACCCCCCCCCCCATTGGTTCCAAGCAGGTCATGGGAGAAATGCCACCGGCGGTCAGAACTACAATGGTACCTGATGGTCTTCTAATCTTAGCAGAGCAACACAGTGTTGCAGTGGCTAGCACTCATGCCCTACAGTGAAAAGGTCCTAGATTTGGATTGACTGACAGCTGAGCTTTTTTTTGTGGAGTTTGCATATTCTGCCTGTGTTTGAGTGAGTTTTCTCCAGGTACTCACTCCACTTGGTTTAAAGGAAAGCATTGACCAATTACAATCCATAAAGGCTAAAAATGCAAAAGTTGCAGCATCACTAAGGAGGCAA
The DNA here is from genome assembly GCF_041146795.1 of Maylandia zebra. Lineage (NCBI taxonomy): Eukaryota > Metazoa > Chordata > Actinopteri > Cichliformes > Cichlidae > Maylandia > Maylandia zebra. The sequence continues at coordinate 16,802,382 of NC_135168.1, read as the reverse complement.
ATTTCACCTGCTGACTCGCTAAATCTCATTCTCAGCAATGTGTGGACGTGCTGAGTTGCGGCATTTTGTCAGATAGCCAAGATGTTTGCTGGATGGGGATTATAGGGAATACATTGTGCATTATTTGCAGTTTATGCATCAGAAACTGTATATAGAAATAATATACAACATTTAAACTTGCTTCTACGTTTGTGTTTTGTTTTAACACGGGGGTCTGTGGGGATTCATTTGATCTCGAAGGAAGCCTCAAGAGTTTATTAAACAAACTGCAGATTTGGGCAGTTGTGCATTACTGCTTGGACAGTCTTAAATGAGAAAAATGTATCGCTAAAGTCATGCTCAGGTAAACCGAAATATTTTGGATATGTTCTGACCCTACTTTTGTACAAAGTGCTCAACCAGTCAACTGGGTTGGCAGTTTCTTGATTCTTAATTTGGATTTCAGAAGAAAAATGTGATATTGATTAAATCTTTTCTTTGTTTTTCTCTTTAAATTCTCTGCAGATTTGGCCTCATCCTTCATCGAAATGAGCCTGTCCTACACAAGATTGACCTGGAGACGACTTCATATGTGAAAAACATCAGTTTATGGGAGTACAGCTGCATCCCCAAGTCTGTAGCCTACACCCATCTGGGTGGCTATTACTTTGTTAACTGCAGGCCAGACTCTACCGGTGCCACGCAGCCTCAGCTCATCTTAGACAGCGTGACAGACAGCGTAATTGGACAAAACCGTGACATCACTGGCACTCCCTATGTGTCTCCAGACGGCCACTACTTGGTCACTGTCGATGACAGTGATGGCTTGATGAGAATCCAGACGATCTCAGAGCGAGGGCAAATCCAGGAACCCTTCGATATCCACACCAACTTGCACCTATCTGATCTGGCCTTCCAGCGCTCCTTCACCGAAGTCCACCAGTATAACGTTTTCGGCAGCTCCGGCCGTCAAACTGACGCTCTGTTTGTGGAGCTGAGCACCGGCAAAGTCAAGATGATCAAGAGCTTGAAGGAGCCGACCAAGTCCTTTGAGTGGCCGTGGAGCAGCAAGAACAGGATCATGGCGGGCAGCGGACTGTTCGGACAGTACCTCATGACACCGTCCAGAGAGTCCCTCTTCATCCTGGATGGACGGCTCAACAAGCTCAACTGTGAGATCACCGATGTCCTCAAAGGCAACGTGGTGGTGTGGGTGGGAGAGTCTTAGGTCATGACGATGAGACCCAGTGAGCTTTTTCCTTTCAAAGGTACTAATGCACTGAATTCTGTTGCAGATTCTTTAGTTTTGTGGGAGTCCGATAATGAAAACCACAGATTCAGAAACCAAATTGACTTCATCACACGGATGAGGGACTGTCATCCGAAAATGAAAAAAATAAAATAAAATAAAAAATGCTAAAAAAAAGAACAAATATGTGAGGGCATAATTGATTGATATTGTCTTGAAGCCAAGTTTGTTTGTTTTCTTTTCACCTGGGGGTTTGCCTCTACATCAAAGTTGCTTGCTAGTAACATTTTTTTCAGGAAAATTGGTATGAAATCATAAATATGTGCAACTTTGCATTATTATTCGGTTGTATTCAGTGTGTGGGAATGCTGTAGATAATCTCTTAACAAAAACAAACTAAAGTGAATCGGCAGAAACGCATATATACATATATATTGTATACACCCAGATTAAATCTTATAATTTCAATTTTCCCATTCCCAACTTTTTTCCTGTGCCTTCAAGGAAAATTCCCCTCCATCAGAGGAATTAGCATAATTATTCCCAGTGTGACTGCAGACTAATACCTCTTTCTTTGACCCCTTCATTCATGGTGAGTGTGAGTGGTTCCTCACAAATCTACAGCTCTCGTCCATCGAATGCAGCCAAATCTGTCTAATTAAAACGAGCCCTTGCTGTGATCCCATCCTGTTTGAAGTGGAGACTGAGTGGTTCATTATGGTTGTGTGCTCTGTAACCTTTGATCCGAAATTATAACCAGCTTTGGAAGGTTTTGAATGATATAGTTTTTTTTTTCCTCTTCTTTTCATTTATAGTCTAAAGCAGAAAAATGAAAGTCAGTGGTGATGTTAGGTAAATATTGCCAGCTTTACACATTGTGAAATTTAAAATATTTCAAAAATGTTCCTTAGCTAAGAGTCAATAGAGCACTCGTGTGTGAAGAAAATTCTGTCATAATTTTAATATCCCTGGACCAAATAAAAGAAAAGCATCTTAGAGTGTAGCTGAATGTGGAGCACATGCGTAGTCTGCTCTGTTTGACAGCATGTTTCAAGTGAATGTTTTAATGTGAAGTAATGATGAACTAGGGGACTGGGGTAGATGTGGTTGTGCCGTGTAGAGGGTCTTTGAGCATGAGAAGCAGCTCTTTCTAGATGCTACTGCAGTAGTCAATGAAACCGTTTCCTAGCTGGACACATTTCTATGCATATTCACCCTAGCACTCTATGACTCTGAATCACAATGGGCAACTGTATCTCAAATTTAGTATGAACTTTTGATGTGTACAGATTATATATAGTCATTCTGTCTTTCCAGTTAAAGCGTATATACTTTGATTTAAATTTTCCTGTTTTAAACCCCGACTCTGCTGATGACGACCTCTGACCTTTCTCTCTGTTAATGTCCTGTACATAGCGGCTGGCTGTGACTCCATTCGTTTCTCATCAGTGTACAGATTCTGCCAGGTTCTGTTCATTTCAGAAAATCAGCACACTCCTTTTTAAGAATGAAAAACAAAACACACAGCTATCATTATGGACATCCTGTTCCCAAGCAGCACATTGTGATCACAAACACTGATTCCACTTCCCTATAGCCATGTCTCGTATGTTCTTTCATGTGATTGTTATTTATATAGAGAAAACACGCTTGTCATTTTACCCAACAATAAAAAATATATCATGAACCAAGTGTATCGTTGTGTCTTTTTGTTGTTAAAGTGACCTTCTATAGAGGCCGCTTTACAGCTATGGAATAAAGGCTCCTTTAGGAGCCAAGCTGACCGTTATTTATTCTGCAACAAGAACAAGGTCACAAGTCTGTTTTCCCTTTGGGTGCATTTATCTTGCAGCAAAGAATGCTTAAGATAACTGTAAGAAGCAGAAAAAAAATACATAAATTAAGACTTTTTAGTTTCATGCAAAAATGTGTGTGTATTTTTGTTATTGCAGGCCTCAGCCACACAGAGACCAATCAGCTTCCCTAAGCCTGCTGGAAAACAATGTGTATTCCCCCATGGTTCGTGAATGATTGCTGGAGGTTACTGGCTGTGTCAGCTGAAATCAGTCACCAAGAGCGTCCTGCACCAAAAACCTCCTTGTGATTGCTTTGGTCACTAACAGATTACCGCAGTTGCCCATAGTGTGCATGGAAGACAACGATTTATCTGCAAACACTCGCCTGCTGCTTACTGAGAAGTAGTGAAACTTGAAAAAGTGCGACCCAAACCAGAATCGGAGGGGGAAACCCCCCAAAACAATTGAAAATGCATGACTTTTACTATGAAAGTGAACAGTCTTTGCAGACAAGTTAGCATCTTTCATGAATACTGCAAGTGAATGTGACACTTACAGCTAGAAAGAATTGCAATTGCAACCCCTGTCTTCTAGTGAGCAGTGGTTGCCAACAGGTCTCTGTGTGACTGGATCTTAGCTCTCAGGTAAAATGTGAAATGTATTTGACTAACTGAAGGTAAAGAAAGTATATTCTTTGTGTATTTTAGTGATATAGCACCAATATTTGCTTTTCAAGTACTCGTTTGCTTAAAAAAAATATTTGTACAAGAAAGTCACTGCCTCCAAGTGCCTGAGGCCATGGTTCTCTGCTGGGCGATCGTGGCTCAAGAGTTGGGTGTTCGTCTTGTAACTGGAAGGTTGCCGGTTCGAGCCCCGTCTCGGACAGTCTCGGTCGTTGTGTCCTTGGGCAAGACACTTCACCTACTGGTGATGGCCAGAGGGGCCGATGGCGCGATATGGCAGCCTCGCTTCTGTCAGTCTGCCCCAGGGCAGCTGTGGCTACAACTGTAGCTTGCCTCCACCAGTGTGTGAATGAATAGTGGAATTGTAAAGCGCTTTGAGGGCCCCGAGAAGCGCTATATAAATGCAATCCATTATTATTATTACTTCAAGCAGGGGACTTCAATTATCTTGTTAACAAGTGATGAGCAGGTGGGCTGTGATTTGGACTAGTGGATTGATGAGGCTTCAGCAGAAATGTGGCCATCATACCAGACTATCGTGGTAAGAAGAGAGCGGAGCTCAAAGGAAAGTTTTCATTTTACGAGTCAATCTGCACCCCAACCCTCACCTATGTTCATTGAGGTACTTCTGCGTCTGCTTAGGATGCCTTCTGGACACTTTCCTTTGGAGGTTTTCCATGCACACTGAACTCAGAGGAGACCCTGGAGTAAACCTAGAACCCACTGGAGAGATTATATATCTCGTCTGGTCTTTAGGCGCCCCAGGATCCCCCAGGAGTAACTGGAAAGTCTGACTAGGGAGAAGGACATTTGGAAAAACCCACTTAGCCTATTGCCACCCTTACCTGACTTTAGATAAGCAAATAACAATGGATTAATAGAGGGTAAGTATGTTCAAAATTGTTCAAAATGGCATTAAAACCTATTTTAGTATTTTTTACAAAATCACGTATTATTGAAAACTTCGTATTTGTGTTTACTACATACTTAAGTTGATCCAGTTAGAGCTCATTTTGTATCAGGTGATTTTATAACTTAATCTATAAAATCATATAAAGTCACGTTATGCCAGCTTTTCATTTGGGAATCACCTACCTGTGAAGGTAAAAATACTGCCATTTAAAGTGTGTTGCAGGCAGAAGACATTTAATGAAAATGAAACTGAGAAGTCCCTGAGAACAGAGTGAATCTCCATCAACGCTGATGAGGCAAACTATTCTTATGCAAATTATGGTGTTCTAATTTATAAGAATGAAAGGCTTTTCCTGGTTTTTTTTTTTTTTTTAGCACCACCACATCGGCAAAACTGCCTGGGTAATCTGCAGGATTTTCCTGCAAAGGGAAACTTGGGTTATAATTTTTGAAAACACTGAGAAGTCTATCAAACAAAGATTACATTTATTTTTTGATGTTTGGACTGTTGGATGGACAAACTGGCTCGTTTCAAGAAGTCATCTTGGCCTTTAGGAGATTGTAAGGGACATATCTGGAGGGATACAACCATTTGATTAATGAAGGGGGAAAAACTGAAGTTTTTGGATGCAAATCTAAACTCTAATTTGGAACTTGTCATTATCTTCAAAGGAAGATGAAGAAAACTTTAAGAATTTTGTTTTTTTCTGATTTTTTTTCTATATTAAAGTCATATCCTTGACTTTTTCAGTGGTTCATCATTGAAATTTCCTTCCCACTGATATGTGTTATGGAAGAAAAAAAAAATATTATAGCCAGTATATTCATGTTTCAGCACAGGTAATGTTTTCTGGCACTGTCATATTTTTCTCTCAGGGCTTATTCATCTTTAAAATGTATACAGCTGCAGGTTCAGTCGGGTGTTTTGGATAAAAGGATCCTCCAAATTGCACAAGGTTGAATACTTATCTGTGAAATCCATGTGGAGAGGTACTTCCATCTCAACAACCCCTACAGCAGATAAGCCTTTTTTGTCCACAGATATGAAAAACTTACCAAATTCAACCACAACTACGACACAGAAAAGTCTCACCTTTTCACTGCCTGAAATATATTTACTCTGTGATGAACTGATTATACTGATGCTTAACGAATGAAATGCTTTTCTGCCTAATGTTCTTTAGTACTATGTAACTTGAAAAATACATTTTCTTCAACAGGGGATTTAAACTCTTTTTCTTTCTTTTTTTGAATCATTGAAAGTGATGAAGCTTGAATGAACGAAGACTAATATGCAAAAAAACTGCAGCTGTGTGACTTTTTTCTGCAGCAGCGATTTAAATATGTGAACATGCAAACTGCTCAAAAGCACCTTTGTTGCTGATGACATGCGTTTGTTAATTCACCGGAGCTCGACACAGCTTCATTGGCAAAGTGTGGAGCCCATTCTCATGATCACCGTGCTCCACTGTGCTCCTGATAAACACTCCCTAATGCATTCCTCCACACACCGGCCCCAATTTATATTCATCTGAGTCACACGGGCTGTAGTTTATATTAATATTCTTCCTGACTGAATCCCCTTTAATAATACAGCCATGTGAATAGAAAAGAGGTCCTGGCAGTTCCTTAATTATCTATTGTCAGTCTTTTATCTTCTCTCGGTCACATGGGAGGGCCTCGGACTCCTCCCCACCGCATACTCATGTCTCACCTCCATCAGGAGAATTTAGCACCAGACTATGCCTCCCTCTATTACTCCATTCATAAGGCGAGCAGCGTAATCACACCGCTGGCTCCTTAATCATGCTGCTGGGGGCTGCCAGCACAACAACCTCTCTGCTCCATTCGTGCTGAGGCACCTCGTGACTGATTGAGGCCACTGGTGGTGCTTGCACCTTGTGTCAGTTGTAGGTCCTCATCCTGCATTCTCCTGCCCGCGCTCCCGCTCTGTGCCTCCGGAATAATCAGTGTACTTGTGTGTGGCGGTGAATGGTAGGAGCTAGAAAATGGATTTTCTCTCAGACAAAGAAGCCTTCCCAAAATGCTAAATGAACTAGTCACAGTGGTGAAATAAACAAAATGTAAACATACGAAGGAATTTAATTACTATAGCAAACATGGACTTTGAATAAATTACACATTTCTCTTCTGTGGGGTTGCAGAAAATGAGCAGAAAAAAATTCTTAAGGCTGGGAGGATAGCTTTGAATAGTGACAGAGGTACAATAAGAGTCTACCAAGTTTGTGTGCTTTTATTTTAAACTGAACACAAAGTTTATGCTGATAAGATTTCCACTTAGTGCTTCAAACTAATGCTTAACTTTAGTGATCACACAATGTACACACTAAACAACTGGATGAATGTAGCACTTTGACCAAACACAAAATATGTGCAGTCCAACAAATCCATACAAATAGCGCAAACACTGTACAACAGATTTGGATGGGTGGATGGATGTGTATTTGGGCTAAGTTTATAAAAAACTGGTCTTTCACTCATCACATGTCCTGTGTGTCTATTTACTAGCTGAGCAAACACTGGCTCCCTGCTGTCTTCCCAGCAGAAAAATAAACCTGGAGTTCTGCGACATGGATTTAAGGTGCAAGTGATGATTGTGAGGATCTATTGGGTTATATCATTTTTTGTGGTCTCTGTTAGAAATAAGAAATGTGCCTGCATATTTTCTTATATGATGTGATGACCACAGTGTGGTCAGAGATGTTGCAGAACCCAATGAACTAACATCCACTATTTCCACTATAAAACACTTCCACCCAAGTCACAGAGGCCGGGCCTACAGAATGGTTGGCCATCATGGTCAATGCTTAGTTTGTAATTTGCTGACTGATTAAAGTAAGGCAAACAAATTATTATAATTTTTTTTATTGCTAAAAAATGGTTGTTCAGTCTACAAAATACAAATTTCTAGAATCCACACTGGAGAAGCAGCAACAATCAAATCTCTGGAGTGGTTCGAAATCAGCACTTTTTCAGGTCAACATGTTTATGTTATGCCAGTTTGCAACATTTAGCAAAACTGCTTTGTTAATATTCCCTTTTAATAGTCCATAATATTCCTTAGGAAATTAACCAAATATTGTCTCCTCGTACATAATTTCCTTATGAATTATTAAAGTATTCTGATTCTGATTCTTGTAATCATCAGGACATCTCGTTTCTTTTTAACAGATGGGAGTTTTAGGGGTTTTGCTTCTTAAGCCAATGTTCAGCAGTCCTTCGGGGGAGTTCGAGGATCTGCACACCAGTCTGCAAATAGCAAAACTTTTTAAAGGTCATTTCCTAAATCTTTGCCAAAAGTCTAATTTTGACAGGAGATGTTGAATATTTGTATAAGCATTTCAACATTGTTTAAGTAAATTTATATCAGCGTCGAGGTGAAGTTTTAATAGTTCAGATTTTGGACATATGTTGATGGCAGGAGCCCAGGATTTGGTTTTAACTGCTGACAGCAGACGGCTTGTCCCCTTTAGTTGTCCTATTGTCATGCTGAGCTGGCTGTCATGACACCGAGGCCGAAAGACGCCTGTGGACACTGCAGTGATGGAGACGCAGGCAGTTCTGTCATCCAGACACAGACGACTGATCCCGTCCTGATAGCACCCAGGTCGACTATGACAGGAGCCACCACCTTCACTTAACATGCACCTTGTCTGTCCTTTTGCTGTTCAGTGTGCTGTGAAAAGGCAGCAGAGGGAGGGCTCCTCAAGGTCGACCCAAAAAGAAAAACTAGCAGCAAAAGGCTCCAAAGTCAAACTCAGGATTCCTCAACAGTTTCTGCATCTTTTCTGACACATATTTGTCATATTGCTGAGTAAAATATGAGTACTGCTAGCTCTCAAATGGACGAGCATGGTAGGTTTCTCCTAGCTTATTCTAACTGCATCACCTCAACCATAAAATAAAACTGAAACCTTCGATATAAAGTAGTAAAAAAAAGAGAGAGAGAGATTTTCCCATTGGTGTTGTATGGTGTATGCTTAATCAGATTCTTTGTCTTTGATACTTTTCATGATCATCAAACATCTCCACCATAGTAAAGAAAGCCTAGCGGTCACTGACACATCAAATTGCAGTTCCACTAATGACCACTTGAGGCTGGCTCCAAGGGATTCAATCCCTGATGTTAAAACACAAAGCATCAGCCATTAAAACAATGTTTTAGAGCCTATTTCTTGCACTAATTAGCAGATAGTATGTGTCTGTGTGCTGCAGCCATATATACTGGGAGTAATTGGCTGGTCCTTTTGTGCATTTGCATTATCAGTAAATGATCAGAACCCAAAAAACTGACCAGAGGTGCCATAACTAAGCTTAGACTTAGCTTGCCTTTAGCGGTTGCTGCTGCCATGTAGCAGGTACCTGTATTTGTCAGTTTATAGATGGTTGGTTTACTAATCATTTCTCAAACATAGTAAATAAACAAATAAATAAAATAAAAGGAGGCCAAAACATTAATGCAACAGGCTTAAAACTTCAGTTCTTGTTAACTTCTACTACACTGTATTCGGACTGAAAATATCAATTGATAATGGACATATACACCCCAGGAGAAGACTCTGCAGCTGGTGATCAGAATCTCCCAGAATATCACCAGCACCAATGTTGTACCAAGCTTCTGAGATACCAGTGAGGTGTCAGGGCCTAAAGCACATGAAAAAAACAAAAAAAAAACAAAAAAGCAACACCCCTGTTCACCCTGCTGCTGTCTGACAAGCAGACGTATCTGCTGTCATCCCACAAGACTTCACAGCAGGTTCTTTCCTCAGGCTGTAAGACAATGAAACCTCCGCACTTAACATGAAAAACAGATTTTTTTAAAATTACTAAATAATTTCTTCATTTGTTGTTGTTTTTGAGTTGCATAAAGGGACTGCATCTACAATTTTGTTGTTCAGTCATGTGTTACATAATGATAATAAATCATCTAGAATTGTTTACTCTGATCCAATATTTCCCCAACTGAAAGTCTTCAACCATCAAAAAAGGTTATTATCTAGTCACTAAAATGGATCCATGTTGAAAACAAGGTATTAAAGCGTATCTGTAACTGGAAGGTCGCCGGTTCGATCCCCGGGCTCTCTGTCCTGGTCGTTGTGTCCTTGGGCAAGACACTTTACCCTACTTGCCTACTGGTGTTGGCTAGAGGGGCCGATGGCGCGATATGGCAGCCTCGCTTCTGTCAGTCTGCCCCAGGGCAGCTGTGGCTACAACCGTAGCTTGCCTCCACCAGTGAGTGAATGAATAGTGGCATTGTAAAGCGCTTTGGGTGCCTTGAAAAGCGCTATATAAATCCAATCCATTATTATTATTATTAGATTGATAAAATGTGTCAGATGCGGTGAGGTTAGCTGGTAATGTACAAAAGAAGGATAAACAGGCAAAGACAAAAACGGGATCATCAAGTGCACTAGCTAAAGCTAGCATGCCACATGTTTCCACAACTGTGCAGTCATTTGAGCCGACCGGGGTGGAGGATGAATAATAGAGGAACAGGTTCCAGTAAAATAGCAGAGATAACAGTCAGTATCGGGAGGAAGTGGCTAAAACAAACATGGAGGGATTGGAGAACAAAAAGCACTGTCTTTGTTTAAATCACTTATATGGACTTATTTGGGATTTATTTATTTTACGATGGATAAGACAAAGGAAATGAATATGACACAAGGGATTTGCAAATGTTGTATAAAAGGAAAATATTCTGAGAATACAACCAATATGAAAGCTCATCTCATGGGTCATAATTCCAATTAACATCAGCTGAGGACGATTAAGCTAACATTGAGTCTACTCAAATGAAAAGCTCACCAACACTAGAAATGCTGAACATGGAAAAACTACATCACACTTCAGCAAATCTATCACCTTTAAAGATTTCTCTCTGCATACTGTAGAAGGAAAGAATAATTGAGGAAAGTTTGAGTACAGCACAAAGGGTTGCATCAACTTTTCAACATTTTCACTATCACGTTATTATTAGACCAAAAGAGCTCATTATATCACAGAAAACTGGCGACTGCTGTCCCACATTCAAAATACTTTAATAGTAAAGTAATCTACTGTGGTATCGCAAGAACTTAGTTGTTCATATAAATATATGGGTATGCATAATAGTTATTATTCATAGATACATACATCCTAAGTTCCTGTTATTCATCTGAAAGAAACAGATAGAATGAGTGTGTTGTTACAATGGTAATGCCAGGAGAGGCAGTATCGGCTCTGTGTCACATTAATGTTTGTAAGAAAGTGGAAGAAGAGAGTGTCCTGTAGGAGGCAGTGAAACGGACGCTGATTTTCTGAATATGTATTGAAAAGAAGGTTCAGTAAACAAGATACAAGATACGATACTCCTGTGTAAGGCTCAGTCATTTTATCATGTGGATGCAATATTGTTGACGGGTTTTATTCACAGGGTTGGTCAGTCGTTCCATTTGTAGCAAAAAGACTAAAAAAATATCTTAGACATACTCAGTTTTGTTCAGTTTACCACTTGGAAGATTGCAAAATGTTTAAAGCTGCAATGATATCACTTTGTGAGCTGAGTATAATGATGATATTGTATTGGGTCTCTCTCTCTCGCACACAACTATGTTTTTTAAAAGTAAAACTCTGTTTCAGTGCTCATGAAGAAGCAACTTTGATTACCAAAATCTATTCTGAGTCGGATGTTCGTCTCCATACTGTTTCTGTACATCAGACGGGCTCACAGACATTTAAGGAGATTAAAAGCCTGTTATTTCCTGTTTCAAAAGATCAGTCCCAACTTCTTTTAACAAGGAATCTTTGAACGGAACTGTCATACAGAGCAAGTCAGCCCCTGCACTTCTCCAAACAAATTTCTTCAAACTCTTCACAGTGATAAAGGAGTGTGTATCTGTGAGCCCCAAAAAGGCATGAAATGACCATCACATTACTGCAAGCAAACTCTGGAGTATATTCAAGGCGCTCATTGTGCTTCTGTATCTCATGACAGCAGACTTCTGACTACAGCAGTTTTATAACACTCTCAGTGATATCCAGCTGAGATGTTTGTAGGAAATGAGGTTGATATGCGTTAACTGTCTATATGTTGGTACACTGCTAACAATCTCTTTGGGTGTATTTGTTTGGATGTTTTTAGGCAAAGTCTTTGATGTTTGAACTTCCTCAACAGAAAATCTAAGTTTCCCAGATGGCAACTCTTTCTTCATTCAGCAGCAGAGGATATTGCTGGTAAGGCTAATCATCATTTTTTTTATTATCTAATCTTTCTTTTTTAAAATTATTGTTATTGCAAACAAGATAATGTGAGAGTTAAAAAAAAAAAGGAAAAACAGATATTTATTACAAATGATAAACACATTAAGTTAATTTTTGGTTTCTTATCAGTTTTTGGAAAATATACACTTATTGTCATTGCTGCTGTCTTTAATTATTCCCTAATTTAAGGAAACGAAAACATTTTTTGAGGACATTAATTGAAATGGCGCTTAAGATTTAGGGCTGAGGAATGCTAAAAGAAAAATAATCTTATCAGAATTGTCTATATTTTAATATCGGTGATGTTAATATATACATCAAAATATAAATCAAATTTGATTTTCTGTCCAGCTTAGAGGTTTCTTTTTACTCCTAAGTGAGATGTGATAATATACGGATACGGATTTTGGTTTAAATATTTAGGATATATGCCTATACAGTAGATATAATATACTATCTAAAAATTCTCTAGTAAAAGTTGAAGTATTGATTAAATTTCTTTACTCAAGTAAAAGTGAAAACGTACAGGCTCTGAAATGTACTCAAAGTAAGAAAGTAAACTCTTTTGAAGACAAAAGATGGCTGCTGCTCCCTAAGCCTGGTTCTGCTGGAGGTTTCTTCCTGTTAAAACTGAGTTTTTCCTTCCCACTGTTGCCAACCACTTGCTCATAAGGGGTCATATGATTGTTGGGGTTTTCTCTGTTTTATTACTGAAGAGTCTGCCTTCAAATAATCAGTTCTGTTGTGAGCGCCAGTGGATTTTCTTTGTGTACAAGCTATGATCAGCTGACCTGCAGGTTTACTGCTCTTTATGGAGTACACACAACTGAATTCAACAAGATGTAAGCAGATGTTTCATGAGTTTTCTTGGCTGATGTTCATCCTCTACAATGACAGTATACTGTTTATGTAGTATACCGTCACATTTTAAGACGATATAAAGCTTGTATGAAGGTGGAATTAAATGACTGAATCTCAGAATCATCAGCTTAAATTCATTTTCATTCCTGTTACCCTTAATGTAACCCAACTCTGGCCATGAGCACCACTGTGCACCAGTCCAACATGTTCTTCTTTACATTAAATCCAACACAGTCTGCCAAACTAACCCGTTCACAAAAATGAGCATTTTCATGCAGCCATTAAATAACACAAAGTAAGTATACCTCAGGTTGTTTTGTAGGACATTTTATGATATGAAGAAAACTAAAACATAACTTTGCAGTGTATACAGATTCAATATCTTATTTAACAAATGATGACTTATGCATAAGTTTTAAATTTCCAGTTTATCAAATGCACTACTTACTAATATTGCTGATATTTGATGAGCTGATAGAAACAGTGCATTTGAAATTTCCTGATACTAAAAAAAGTTACTCCCTTTATGCTCTCTTCTCTTCTGTAAAGCTGAAATGCCGCTACCACAACTTATCACAAATTAACAAAACAAACCAATGAAAAAACGGCCCACTGTAACCCCTATGACACTATAAATAATGCATAAATTATATTACCTCTTTCATGTCTTTGGATATGATAATCTTTGGTGATTGATACACCATTAGGATTGCCTTTTATGTGTTGCTTTTCAGGCTCAAACCAGTTTGATGTAATCAGTAGAAAGTACAGATATGTGTTAAAAATAAATGCTCAAGTACAGTAACAAAATATTTGTACTTCATTACATTCTATCTCTGTATTTCTGCCTTTATCACTTCTGTCACTGAAGAAGTAGTAACAACAACAGAGCTTGAACCAGAGATGAGACTTAGGAGGTTTATGAGCTATTATAATTGTGATTTCAGTGTTCACAGAAAATTAACCAATGAAATGACCAGTTTCCAACATTGTCAGACACAGATTTACGCCCTGTGGAGAACGCTAATGCAGCAGGCATGATTATTTACTACAACTTTGACCAAAGAGAAACTAGAACATCCAGCAACAACAGAATCATTGATTTCTAAGTTTTATTCCACTTAAAAACCTTGCAGATACTTGTAGTGTATGAACCAGCCCTGAGTTAAATCCCTGCTGTCTTGTATCAATCAATATGAACATATAGTATCCATCATGTAGCTGACCTACCGTCCATCTGGACACAACAGCTTTCAGACCACAGAGTGTGACCTTGGAGAAAACTAGCAGAGCTAAACATGCAGCAGCAGGTTCAGTCTCAAACCTTTCTCATTTCCATTCAGGCACCCAGTGAACCCCCCCAAATGTGTTCAATGTTTCACAAATCATATAGGTCCCCATATTTGGATTTCTCTCTCTACTAGAGCAGGATGCCAGCTTTACACCCAGGCCCTGGTGGATCAGGCCGTTGGCCAGCCAGCCGTCATTAGGAGAATTTAGCTCTCACTGCCTGTCGCTGTTGAGTGCAGGACCAGATGTGATGCCCGTCTCCTGGGTTGCTAAACACAGCGAGACGCATCCTGCACGGGGGGAAATAATTCTAGAGAGCAGCTCTATCACTGCCAGGAGGAAACATCATCCAGCTCTTGCCAGCTCGACAGCTCTTAGCCAAAAAGCCAGCTGTTCAGAGAGAAAATCTGAGTGCACAGAAAGAAGAAGTCGTCCTGTGGTTTTTAGGCCAAGAGGGACTCCTCCATAATGCAAACCTCTCAACTGAAGAGCTAGACTACAGAACTGAAGGAGGACCTTCACTGCAATCTGGCTCATGAATTTAAAGTTACTTCAGTAAAACTACAAGGAAAAAAACAGATTTTCTGCCTTTCTGTTGTTATTTATAAACTCACACTTCACACATTATTACAGCAAATTGTTGGAGAAAAATGTCAGAAATCTCACTTTGCAGTTGAGTTTTTCTTCTGTTTCCACTTAATTAACAGTGACACCTATGAACTGATAGGAGTATTTTTAGCATAGAAGCGGTGACAAGTGCATTGTATTGCTCGTTATCATGTTTATACATATTTTTAGGATGTGCAACTCCAAGTAAGTCTTTGAAAGAAAATTAAAACAGGTTTATTTCTCTGGCCTAGGATTAGCCACATTGCTATATTCCTTATAACACCACACCCACTACTGTCTGTCCACTTCTATTATTTATATAGAGCCTGTACAGAAATTAAGATGTGTCCCTTCACTTTGGGACAAGTTAGTCCTTCTTAACCTGTTGAGGATGATAAGCCAAAATAATAGTAGTCATTACAAGCATAAAAAGTCTCAGTCGGTGTGGCTTTGTTTTGAAATGGCATAATTGGGTGTAAACATCTTCATATTCTGGGCAGCTGGCCAACAGGAATATATCACCATTACTGGGGAAAAGACAGAGCTGCAAGAGGGGAGATATTTTTCAGGAATGTAGCAATGTACAAGTGTCACATGAATCTGGTTTTTTTTTCTTGTTTTTAGTTATACAACAAGTTTTAACAAATACAGGTTTCATAAATCATAAAAGTAAACACTATAAATAACTTTTAATTTGCTGAAATGATGCTAGCAACTTTGGCGAATGGAGGTTTTCTGGATCAGATGTTTACTCAGAGTTGTTAATGAGACACTTTGTATACTGAAGGCAGACGTGTTAGCTGAAACCTTTGCGGGTTCACTTGTTATGGTCTAATTTTACCTGGATGTTACTCACAGAGCACTAATCCTGGCTTTTACATGATTTTACGTGATGCAGATGTTGACAGCAGAGCAGCAGGTAATTTGTGCCTCTAGAAGAATCAGTTTCTGTCTTTGTTAATTAGAATCAAACTCATAAGAAGATTAAGAGTAAGAGATGCTTCTTTTGACCTCACAAAGGCAGTTTATATTTTAATTACATAAAAAAAAAAAATACAGGCATATGCTTCTGGGTCAACACGCTAACATATTAATATCCACTGTGGCTATTTGGGGTTTCGCAGCTCATGCAGGTTCTCATCAGTGCTTTGTGTTTTGATATTTAAACTCTAGTGATCCAGGTAACTTTAATGTGAGTAAAAGTATCTTCACAACATAAATGGCCACTCTACCTATTAATGTTTCTGCTTATTTTTTTTTACTTGATTTTTTTGTTTGTGGGTGTCTTTGTGGTGCATTTTGTGCCCTTTAAAAGGTAATGGGTATCAATGCAAAATGAAAGTTTACTTCATTACTGAAAAGAGAGGATTGAGGAATGGCACACACACGTGAAGTTACCTCACACCCACCCTATTCCAGGATTCATTGCCAATCCTAAGCTTGAAGAAGTTTTTTGGAAAAAATGGTGGATGGTTGAAGTGAAGCGGTCCAGAAATGAACTTTTAAAAGTAAGCACTGAGTTTTATCTTTCTCAAATATCCAATGGAACAAATGTTAGCATAAGGAAGAAAATTGAAGTTAAATTTACCTAACTTTCAGCCAAGTTATGTGACATTAGTGATATCGCCACTTAACATACTTTGGCTGGTTGGCTATTTAGTTTAGTTTTCTGTCAAAGTTGGGCCGGTTTGTCTTAAACGTTTTAGCAAAAACAAACAAACAAACAAGCAGACAGTTCACTTTTTAAACTAAGTATGTTTACTGGGCCAAACATTTGATCCATGAACTGCGATAAGGAAACAGACTGACTTAACCATCATGTGCTAAAGTCATATTTACATGAGCTCTCATCCTGTATAGCAGTGTTTCTCGACCTTTAGGAGCCACGGCACATATTTCAGGTTGGAAAAATCACGGGTACATCACCAAAGATGACTGTTATGTAATGTCATCTTGTCTTCTTCTGTTTTACTGGCAGTTGGCAACCCATTTAATTAGAGCAGGTAGTTGTACTGCTCTCTAGTGGAAGAGAGTGTAAATGTTCAGCCTTACAGTACTAATCAGGTGGAACCAGATAATCTTCCACGGCACACCTGATCATTTCTCACGGCACATCTATGTGGTTGGGAAACACTGCTGTATAGAGCAACTAATAATAAGACATGCAGTAAATGCACAATTTTTGGCATGTTTATATCATACAATCTGGGCCTGTCGCCTTTGTTGTAAAGCCCAACATTTCCGCAGGATTATATGTTCCATTTCCCCTTTTTAATTTTATTTTTGTCTCTAATTTGTCTCTGATTGAGGGGTGACCGTGTTTCCGGGGGTTGGGAAGCTCATCTTGTAACCGGAAGGTTGCTGGTTCGATCCCCAGCTCTGTCTGTCTTGGTCGTTGTGTCCTTGGGCAAGACACTTCACCTACCACCTACTGGTGATGGCCAGAGGGGCCGATGGCAGACTCGCTTCTGTCAGTCTGCCCCAGGGCAGCTGTGGCTACAACTGTAGCCTCCACCAGTGTGTGAATGTGAGAATGAATGAATAGTGGAATTGTAAAGCGCTTTGAGGGTCTCGAAAAGCGCTATATAAATGCAATCCATTATTATGATTAAAATATAAAAAATATATACAGGTGATTCTAAGAGCAAATTGTGTTTTCATCCGATTGTTAACAGAGACTTGATAAAGTTTTCAGCTTTTGTTGTTAATCGCCATGGTTGTTTTCCTTCTGTGAGTAGAGTCAGGAGAGACTGAGAAACCCACCGGTGAGAGCTGAGAGGTGAAGGGACAGAGGCATTTCACCCCTGGACAATTTCGGCAGTGTTAGGAAGAGGAGCCAGCAGCAGCTTAGAGATGAAGAGGAGAACAGGGGGAGAACAGATATCTGTTCTCTGTAGTTGAGGGACTGGTGGAATCATTTAAAACAATTTCTAGATATTTGTTTCTTGTATTTGCAGAGGTATCTCTAACACAAAACAAAACAGCTGCATATAGAGAATCACAAAAATAAATTTGTGGTGAATCACTGATGTTTATCCTGCAGGACAGGACAGGGGGAAGGACAAATAAAGGAAACCACAGACAACTTGATAATGCTTTAATTTATCCAGAATATATATTTAGCTAAAATATTGTTCTCATCAAAGTGAGATGGTGTTCTTCACGGCCGAGTCCTTGGAACGATGCAGCCCTTGACCTGACAACAGTGTCACCTACAGGAAGCTTTTCTCTGAGGCACTTTGATCTGACACAGCAGACGCAAAGATGGACGTAGCTTCCAGGTTTATAAATTGAAGCCAGCTCATAAGTGGCTTAAACCTGTATTCTTTTTTGTGGTCAGCAGGAGGGGACTTCACTTGTTGGAATATACAGCCTATGGTTGGAACCATTTTCAGTGGCCGTATCCCCTCACCCACCCCACCCCTCCCCTCATTCCTTTTTCATTCATTTTTGTCTTTATTAGAAATAACTGTTGATGATTGGACAGGAAGGCAGGAAAAGAGAAGGGGGCGGGTAAAGTCTCTGCCCTTGTACAGTTCGTTGGTTTCATGCTCTACTAACTGAGCTATGGTGGCAGACCGCAAAGGAACAGTTTGCTTTATGATGGATATGCAAGCCTCTGAAACAAGGTAGGATCATTTCTTATTTTTCTGTTATGGAAATATGGAAAAAGAACAATACTGAACATAAGAATGCAAAAACAAGGTTGTAACATGCTGAGCTAATTACAGGTGTCCTTTGATTACACTGGTAAATACAGCTAAGACTGATTTGGATAAAAAAGTTAAATGGTGAACATTAATAGTGCTTTTCTGGTTTTAACAAGTACTAAAAGGACCTTTAAATTACAGACTACGTTCACGTATTCAAACATACTCACATTCATTCTGCACACACACACCACACACAGTTGGATGCACTGGGTGTTCCCAACGCTGACCCTGCGCTCCACCTCCTGAGTGCCAGCGAGCACATCCCACTGAGCTAAAACATTGCCCACTGTTCTTAAACAAAGCTACTCTGGCTGTCTGTTAATTCACCAGTTTCACCACAGGACAGATCAGAACGGGTTTGTAATGTCTGTAAAATTTCCAGAGTGTGAAGTCTAGTCACTTAGATGATACCTTAACTTTTCATGCAGCACCATTATCAGTTGGGCAGCACTGTTGCCTAACAACAAGAAGGTCCTGCGTTTGATTCCACCACTTTCCTTGTGTTTTTCTGTATGGAGTGCTCTTTGCAGGTTCTTTCCATGCACACCGGCTTTCACCCACAGAATTCCACCCATAGGTATGAATGTGAGTGCGAAGGGTTGTCTGTTTCTCTGTGTTAACCCTGCATCTGGCGATCTGTCCAGGGTGTACCCCACCTCTTGCCCTATACCCTGATAAGGATAAGAAGAAGATGATGGACCATCATCTGTTTACGAAAAAAAAAAACCCCTGCAAAACTGACAACATTTAGCACTGTCATGACTTTAGCATGGTGATGTTGAGGCTCCTTGGCTATAGATTCTTGTTACTGACAGACAACAACACAGCCCGTCTCTGGAGATCTTTTTTGCTCTATTTAATTGTTCTACAAGGTTCAAGCACAGACGTCATGGCCATACTAAATACAATTTTCATATTTCAAACATATCATGAAGGGAATGTGCATACACAAACTAAATGACTGAAGTCTTACTCTCAACCTTCAGAATTACTAAGATCTGGAATGGAGCCCCCGTTGCCGCCATTCACATCCTTCCTACTAGTGACAGCTGATGAAATAATACCCATATTATGGATGACACACCAATATTAACAAAATAGGAAAATTCTAGCCTGACACTATAATTGTGTAACTAAAGCAGGAAGTCATAAACTGGCAAAAGGCCTGCCACATTCTGCCCTCTGCAGCTGCATGTGCTGCCATTTGTCACAGAAATTCAAACTGAATTCATTTTGTCACCTCACACACAATCAAACACACACACACATGTGTATGGCGCTGACCTTTTAATGCATGTCACTTGCTGGAGAAATGATAAATAACTTTGTCTATCACACTGACACATTAAGCTAAAAAAAAAAAAAACATTTTTAGTGCGACACTCAACTTGTGTCTGCTCTGAGATGCATTTCATCCTTGCCTGATTTAATTACATTTAGCAAATCACAATACTGAAATAAAGTACTGTGCAAAAGTTTTGAGCCACCCCTCATTACTTTACGCTTTCCAAAGAAAAGGGGAAATAGGTGCAGAAATTTCTTGAAACATTTGCAGACATAAATGGAAATACAGTTTTTAAGGCACAAACAATTTCTACAATTCAAAAAGCTTGAAAATCTATATTTGGTATGACCACCTACATCTTCAACATAGCCTGAATTTTCTGAGGCAAACTTTCTTGGTATTTCTTTAAGTAGGGTTCAGGAATATTTCTCCAGGCTTCTTTAAGGACATCCCAAAGCTCTTCTTTGGATGTTGGCTACCTTTTGTTCCATTCTCTGTGAAGATGACCCCACACTGCTTCAATAATGCAGAGGTCTGGCCTCTGAGGAGGCCAATTCATGACTGATAGTATTGTATTGTGTGCTTTTTTTTTTCCAGGTATGCTTTTAACATGCCATGCTGAAAAACTGAGGCCTTTGTATATCAGACACTTTCCAGGTGGTATTGTGTTTTTCTTCTTTTGCTGCTTCCTTTAGTGGTCAACAGAGCGAATCATGTGCCTCCATCTCAATGTATCTTTAGCATCGTTTCACATCATCGGTCTGCATGTCATAAAGATGGTATTTCATGGTGAAACTAAATCTCACTGCAGTTTTTGTGTTCATAATTCCATCAATTTTGATAGCCTTGACCCAAGACCATCGGCTGAAATGCAGCTCCAAACCATAACAGAGCCTCCATCATGTTATACAAATGACTGCTGTTGTACAAAGATTTTACCAGAACTTTAGATTCACCACTTATTATCAGCACAGTTCTCATGTAATCTGACCTACTTCAGCCTTTTCTCCATGCTTCTCCTTTCCACTAAGACCATTTCTGATGAGGCAAATAGTAAATGGCACAACTTAAGGTTTCAGATGGATCTCTTAGGTTCTGTGTCAGGTCTGCTGGATTTTTTTCTTGTACTTAAGAACATGAATTTCAGATACTAATAAATATCTGAATTTGTCAATTTGTCCATTTTCCTCAAATTTTTTAAGGGCATGCTGCACACCATTCCAAGATATGCCAAGCTTTTGGCTAACTGATTTTTAGAAATCATCTATGCCCATGAAACTGTGCCATCTTTGGCATTTTTGATGATTCACCTGAAGAAACAGGAAGAAATTATGTGGTTTTGCCACAGGTTGCTACTACCTTAAGATACAATTTAAAATTAATTATTTGCTGATTATTAGTTGTCTGTTATGGGTAGACAACATCGTTCATTTCTAGAGTTTTGTGCTTGAGTGATTCATAGGTTAGAGTTACATGTTTACGTGGCTTAACAAATAAAGAAATTAAAAATTCATTTGAAAATGGTCAGGTACAAGGACAGAAAATAAGTGAAAAAGCAGGCAGTGTCACAAATTTTATAAGACTTGGCCTGGAGAATTAATGTACAAGACTACTTTCAAAGATTACCACAAAATCTGGCTTGATGGAAGCAAAATATAAAGACGTCAATACTTTTGCACAGTTCTGTACCTCTGGGATACAAGTAGAATCTCAAACATGAACTATGAGTATTTTTAATTGTTCTACCTTGGTTTACTTATCATCAAGGCTGAGACAAAGACAGTACAATTAGAACTCACCCATGCGAAGTGTAGTCTTTGATTACATTTTCCCTCTGTCATTAATCCTGTTTAAATGATAACATTTCTGCTTTCCCAAGACTTCCTTTCAAGGCTCTCCGTTTCACTTAGCTGAACAAGACAAACACACTGATGGTGAACTTTGCATCAGCCTTCAGCTACTGATAAAAAAGACCGTAGGTTTGTTATCTTTATCAGAATATCACCCTACTGTCCTGTTTAAGTAAACAAAGACTGTCAACACGTAACATGGCAGCCTTCCTATTAGGGATGACCTGGTGGCACAGAATTGGAAATTTACTGTAGACGTCATTCAAAGCTGTTAGTCTTCTTTGCAGTGATTGTGTACTGCAGAAAAAAGGGGCTGTGGTTCAAGGTTTATTCTCACTCTTTAAAATGGCCATAACAAATAGACTAGATGTCAAATCTGTCAATGCTGTGAAGGTTTCAGGCACACAGCATAATCAGCCATTGGACTCTGTGCAGTTGTGCAAAAGTAAACTTTAAAATTTTCAGCACCTCAAGGACTTCTTGTTCATTCTTGACAGCTGTGAAGAAGGGACAGAAGAAGCAGAAGAATGAAGGAAGCCAGATAAAGAAGAAGTGAAAAAAGTACAGAAAAGAGTCAGGCAGATAGAAAAATAGACCTTGGAGTGAAATTATTTTATCAACTTCTGCTAAGCCCATAGAACATTCAAAATAGTGCTTATTTGGCCTTGGTGCAACACTTCCATTCACCCTCTTTCTAAAGCAAATTATTTTAGCTCCCTTGCCCCTTCGTTTATGAAAACTTTAATTTATCTGCCAAACAAGAGGTCTGGACTGCATTTTGGTGTGCAGCTGTATGTCTGAGATGACCATTTTTGAGATAACTGGTCTCAATAATGTCATGGAGAACAAAGGATTGAAAAAACTGTCTGAAACAGAGCTTCCAAAGTCTGAGCTTTTGGCATATAGGAATGCATTGTACTAATGTTGACCTTTTATTCGAATGATTTTTTGAACATGTTTATAGATTGTAACAATAATGACAGAAATCATGAAATGTTTGAATTATGATTTCTGTCATTAAGTCATTCAGCTAAGTGTGCCTTTGGGGCTTTAAACAGTATCTACATTACTAAGTAGATTTTAGGTCTCCAAGAGAGGTATGTTTCCCCAGTCAGGTTCCAAGTGTCTCTCAACAAAACAGGCTAATTTTCAAATATGGACACTTCTGACTTCAAAAAAGCAATGGCGGTGATGGCTAAAATGACACATTTGAGGCTTCAAAATAGTAGTTAACAAACCAGTAGGTGAAGTCACAGCAGATAAGTCCACTTTTACAAAAGTCTGTAATGGAAAAAAAAGACATTTTATGAAAATTCCCAAGTGCACTTGAGAAGAAAAAAGAAAACAAAACATCAATCTTACCATCTGCAATTTAACATGCTGCAAAACATGATGAGCAAAGGAAGAATGATGTGAAGTGATGAAAAGCTCCTGAACAGCCAATAAATTAGCTTTTGTGATTTTATGTGATTTGTTTGGCATATCTGCTCATTTGTTTGTTGTTCTTTTTGTTGCCAGGATTACTCAGAAGGTAGAAGCAACTGGGAATGACGGCAACTCAGTCATGAAGTGATAGGTCACGTAAAATCACAGAGTGGGGTCAGAGGATGCTGATGTAGATCTAAAAACTTCATGTGGCCTTTGGACTAATTCAAGAACAGTGTGTAGACAGCTTCATGGAATAGGTTGTCATGGGCCAAGCCTTTTATCAAGAAGCACAATGAAAAGGATGAAAGCATGGTGTAAAGCATGAAAATACATGAATTCAAAGATTAAAAGGTGTGGTCTAATACATTGTTCATAGTATATACTTTGAGTGAAGTCACTCATTTGATTTCATATAGACACAGTGAATACGTCTCTTGGCAGTTGTATATGACCAGCAGACTATTTGTGGCAGAGACAGTGGTGGGTTAGCTCTAATTAGCCTAGACCTGAGCTTGCACCCCACTGTGATTTTCAGTTATTTCTTTAAAAGTCTCCCCACTTTTCAAAAACAGATGAATTCAATCCATTAGTTAAAGAATCCCCTCCTCCCCCCAGTCTTCCCTTGACTTGTTTACTATATCTGATGGTTACAGCAGCAGCTGTTGCTACACATTGGCTGACACTACACTACAAATATTAATATAGTGTGTAAACAATGTTAAAGGAACAAGCAATTAAGTTAATAGCATTTAACACCATATGATATAATTAAATACAAAAAGAGTGTGAGACATTAAGTGTCAGCTGTCAGAGAAAAATATATTTGAAACCAGAAAGGACCACATACTGACAGAAGAGCAGGAATGATACCATCAGCTCTCTGTGAATACCACTGAGTGAGGAGGAATCAAACGATGGATTACTGGCTTGAAAATATTTTACCTGGTTCATTTGATTGAAAGCTGCCCAGTTGTGGAAGCTACACACAGCTTCTGAAATTTCTTGCACAGATGAATTATCCTCTACCAGCTTGACTATGAATTAGTCAAGCTGTTGGAGGATGTGTAATAAAAACTAAATGGCCAAAAAGTTATTCACTCTGTGCGCATTACTTTAGTGCTGATTGTTGGTCTACATAAAGGACAGATAACTGATTAATTGACCCATTTAACATCCTCTCGTATGTCAATTAGTATTATCCGTCACTTCCATTGACAGATGCTTCAATCATCCATCTCAAAGTTGGCAAAATTTTAACCTTGAATCCACCCACTTGGAATCGCTATCTGAAAAGAGCCAACTGAGGTCATTTGGGCATTTTGTAAGGGTGCCTCCTGGGCGAAGTGTTTTGGGCATGTCACACCAGGAAGGGCGCCTGGGGCAGACCCAGCATAGGCTGGAGAGATCACAGTATATCTTTTGGATAGTCTGCGAACACTCTGGTGTTCCTCTGTATAAGCTAGAAGAGGTGACTGGGGAGAGGGAGTACTGGGCACCCTTGCTTAGTTTCCTTCCCCCACGAACTGCAGCACACACCTGTCAAATCTCCATCTAATTCACGCCACAAATATTTTAATCACCTCTCAAAAGCAGATAAATAATAACATCATAACCAAAATGCAAGTTTGATCCACCACTTGTGAATTACACATTGCAGCTGCAACCGTGTTCAGACCACTTAAAAACCCTTGTTGAACTCTACTTTGGTGAGGTATTACAAAGAAATTATGGAGAAACCTTCCACCTCTATTTTATTGCTGCCTGGCTGAAACAACAAAAGCTGCAGACAGCTATATCTGAATGGATCAATAGTGCTGCAGTTTGGCTGGTGAAAGGTAAGAAATTCTTCATTGTCAAAGCAAAGGTGAATGCTAATTAGCCAAAGGGCTAGCTATCTAACATTGACCTGTGGATCATTAGATTCAGGGTTACTGTAAGTGCTTCGGGGCAGTAGTAACATGACTAATATTTTGGTTAGATTGAGCCAGTGGGCGATGTTTCCCATTTGGCCAATGTGCTTGTGCGGTCCTATGCAGTAGTATACAAGCTACTTTTGTAGCAGCTAGTCATCAGTGCATTTGAACAGCTGTAAAATATTTCAGCTTAACAAACCTGGTTTTAAAAAAACTAAACAACAAAAAACTCAGGTGGGAGGGCACCATTTTGCCCTCTGGACTCCTAAAACAATGAACTCGACAAAACAGATCAGACTCTGAAACTAAAGAAGAGTCCAATTATGCGAATTTTTGATGCTTAGAAAAATAGTACACTCACTTTGAGTTTGCCCCCCTTTTTTTATTACAGTCAATGTTGGAATTATTCATAAAGGGACCAGACTTTACAGCTAAGAACCAAATATACTGTAGGTATTTTATTAATGATTTCAGAAAATTCAGCATCATTCAAGTCAGTCTTAGCCCCACAGCAATCTCCTGACCTTATGTTAATATGCCTAACGTTTTATCAAGAGCGAATAAATTGTTTAGATAACTTAAAAAAAGGAAACACAGACTTAAACTTTGAAAAAAAAAACGACACACTGTTAATATTTGTATTTTTAGAAGACTCCAACCATATTTATTTAGAGCTATTAAGGGTGAGTTACTACTGTTGTAGTACTTTCACCTTATAAAAGGCCTATGCTGTTTGCTGTTCTATTCTTATGGTTATGTGTCTCCACCATATACTCTCTAATATGCAACAAAGTGATACAAGTATAATTAATTATTAAAGAAAACAGTTGTTCTTCTAGAAGAGCAGAAACTGAGAGCAACAGATCATTGGCAATATATGTGACTAAAGTGCTAAATGTAAATTTCTTATTGTCCTCTCTAAAATAAAAAACTGCTTCTCTCTGCAAATGAATGTATTATTTAGCCATAATAAATGGCTGTAACAATGGTTCCCACCTATGCAAAATGTTGAAATAGTGTTTAAAATTCTATGTGTGTTGAGCTTTATTTGGCTCACACATCTCAGCTTTAGATATTGCGATCTTGATGATTTGATTTTCTTTTTTTAACACTTCTAAGCTGAAGTAAAGTCCTGGCAGTGCAAAGAGAGTAACAATCCACTGCATGCTAAAGTGGTGAAACTGAGTGTCTTTGGCATTCGAATCTGTGGGGACATCTGAATTACATTACCTGCCCCAAAGCTGTCAGATCTATCACTGGTGTTTGACACTGTAACAAGGTTTTAATCTTCTTTCTCTCACATCCCTTGACCAATGTTATAGTTCCTATACTAGAAAGAGAACAGCATGACTTTTTTAGTGCTCAATATATATTTGTTTTTGTTAGGACTTGAGGAAAAAAAGCACACACATATGGCACAAGTATAAACAGTTATTCCCACCAGGAGAATGCCATGTGCAGGTGAGTTGAAGGCAATTCAAATGCAATGGAGCAAGCAGGCTTATATTTCCCAAAATAATATAGAGCCAACCAACACTAGCAGCATTTCTCAGCAGCCTGCCTGCCCCCCACTGCAGTTACCTCAATTGGGAATTTAAAGTTTTTCTTGGGAATATATTGAACACAGAAGTACTTTTCAAAAGGCTGCACGTTCATCATTTATTACTGCAAAGTCCTTCAGTTCTGACCAGACTTGAGGAAATTATTTTAAAGGTCTTGGCGATTTTATAGAGCTATACTAAAAAGCTGCAATGTTTTATGTGAGTGGTTTTACAGATCAATACAAAGAAAGGTGAGTACATGATTACATGTATTTCTCTTCACAATATGTAAAGACATGCATGAGACAGTAAAAAAAAAGGATTTTTATTGTTTGAATTCCATTAATACACATGCAATACAAACACACACACACACACACACACACACACACACACACACACACACACACACACACATATATATATATAAAGAGTGACGTACTACAGTTTTAAAAGCTTTCAGCTCATTGTTTTGATTTTCCAGTCCATTAATTTACATTTTGGTTCAGCACCAGTCATACATAAGTTTCCAACTGCAGCCATAAGACAGGCCAATAGACATCTCTAATGGAATGTAATTAATGATTTTGTTTTACAGGGAAGTGAAAAAGCAATGACTGCACTAAAGGAATGAAATCACCATATAAAGGTTTTAGTCGACTGTTTTAGAAGGCACACGTTTCTCTACTTCTGTCAGATTATAGCGGCAATTTCTTTTTTTGTTGCTCAAAGCTCCAGTACGTTCAGCAGCTATATGCTAACTTTGCCTGTCTTCTGTTTGGCAGAGTATATATTTTATCTGAGCTTTTTTCACTGAAACCAGCCCCCTGCTGCAGAGGAGATGCTGTTGGCAGTGCAGTGAATCTAAACCAAAGAAGCAAAGTTGCCAGATGTAAAAATTAAAATCATGCATCAAAAAGAAAAAAGGAAAGTGTTCTCAGTCTTGCTGTAGTGGTGTGTTTGTTGGCCTTCTGATGTATGATGAGCTCACAGACACAGAGAGTGGGACTGGGTAGGCAATAGGGGTGGGGGAAAAAAATCGATACTGCGTAGTATCGCGATTTTGTTTGCTAATAAAGTATCGATACAGGGACAGCAGATATCGATATTTTGTTACAAAAACTTCCAGTCCACCAGATGGTGCGGTTGAGCTTTTTCTCTAGTGAGGTCAGCAGAGGTTAGGTCAGCACATGGGAAAGTTGATCATACAAAGATGGAGGAAGAGAAAGAAATCAGGAAAGCGCCATCTGCGTTTAAATCAAACGTCTGGACGTATTTTGGATTTTTTAACAAGGATGGAACAAATGAGATGGATATGACACACGGGATTTGCAAGGTGTGTCGTATGAAAATAAAGTCCTCTGGGAATACTACTAACATGAGGGCCCACCTTACACGGCACCATCCAAAAATAGCATTAACCGAGGATGGCAAAGCTAGCACTGAAAAAGCAACTGAAAAATCAACCAACGCTGGACACTCTTAGCTTAGCAAAGCTATCTTCCAATTCAGAGCGAGCTAAGAAAATAACACAATCTATCACGTACTTCATCTGCAAAGACCTGCGTCCTTACAACATTGTGGAAAACGAGGGCTTTTCTTACATGCTCAAGACGCTGGAACCCAAGTATATGATACCATCACAACGTTTTTTCGCTGACGCAGCCGTACCCAATCTCTACATAGACGTGAAACGTAAAGTTGAGGAAAGTTTGAGCACAGCAGAAAGGGTTGCATTAACTTGCAACGCATGGACCTCACGGGCTGTGGATTCATATGTGAGCTCATTATCTCACAGCGGACTGGCGACTGCTGTCTTACGTTCTCCAAACTCGAACATTACATGAAAGTCACACCGGAGCGAACATTGCCTGCAAAATCCAGCACGGGAATGGGGGATTACCGACAAAAATCTGGTGGTTGTCACCGACAATGCTTCTAATATGACAATTGCCACTCAGCTAGCGGGATACCTGCATGTGAAGTGTTTCGCCCATACGCTCAATCTGGCATCACAATGAGCCTTAAACCTGCCTGCAATAGCCAAAGTCTTGGGAAGAGTGCGGCGCATAACTGGGTTTTTCAATAGAAGCACAGTGGCAAACCACGCTCTGGAGCAAAAACAGAAAATATTACAGCTCCCAACTCACAAGCTTAAGACTGATGTCTGCACGAGATGGAACAGTGCTTATGACATGCTCCAGCATTTCCTTGAACAACAACCTGCAATTTGTGCGGCGCTGCTGTCTCCCGAAGTCAAAAAGAGTAGCACAGATATCTTTACTCTAAATGAGACAGATACTGGGAACACTCAAGAAATTGTCCGGGCCTTGAGTCAATGCAAGTCGCGACTACTGTGATGTCTGAGGAAAAGAATCCTACTCTGTCTCTCGTAGCGCATCTGTTGCATGACACCCAAGACAACATTGGTGACACAGCACTGGTCAGAAACATCAAGCAAAGTATCAGTCAAGATCTTAAGAAGAGATATGCCAGCACAGTTGAGAGGAACACCCTCTACACAGCATCAGCTCTCGACCCACGCTTTAAAACCCTGCCGTTCCTGTCACCAGAGGAAAGACAGGCAGCGTACTCGGTGCTTACTCAGAAGTTAAGGGGGTTTTTTTTCGCTGTGAAAAGAAGGTTTCTTCTCACGCAGTGAACAGCGGACACTAATGTTTTTGTCACTTTTTACGGAATCAAACTCAAAGTAAGGTCAGTACTTCCACGCTTTAAACGCTGCACAGTCATATGCTCTCCTGCACTCGATAGTTGATCTGCACACAGCTGTTGCCATGAATGTCGCACTCACTTACGTCATTGTCGTGAGACACACTCGCAAAAAGAAGTTTTAGTAATGCAGTAACGCAGCGTGCTTATGGGAAAGTAACAGTAATCTAATTACCTTTTTTGCAACAGTAATCCCTTACTTTACTCATTACTTGAAAAAAGTAATCCGATTACAGTAATGCGTTACTTGTAACGCAATTTCAGATAATCCACAGTTTGTCTGGTGGCCTTTAGATATAAAGTAGATGTAAAGGTTTGCATTGCATTGGCTGAATTTTACCAACCTTGAAGTGACTGGTGCAGCACACCAAGTTCTGGCCAACCATTGTCAGTCACAAGGCAACTGTACAGCCTGTCACTACAGTCACAGTCTGACTTTGACTGACTGCTGTCACTGTCAGACAGATTGGTGAAGGCTTGCAAATAAGTGCCAGGTAGTTTAGAAACACAGATTGATTGCACTGGTTGATCAGCCAATCAGTATAAGTCTGTGCCGATGAGTGCAACACATCTACGATGCATTTCTTTGCAAGAAAGAACTTAAGTGGTTACCAACCAGTTGCATGCTTGTTATATTTATATATAAAAGTTAGCTTGTTGAGATCCTGTGTTAATTTGTAGTTGAATCACTGTTCTGCAGCAACTCCATCACTGGTTGGGGAGGAATTTCTGAAATTTTGTTTCACATTGATAACGTTCTGCCTGGACTGAATTATTGTGCATGTAGACAGCACATATTTGAGGTTTTCTCCAATTTATCAGAGTTGACAGAATCATAGACCATCTCTATCATGTTGCCATTTTATTGCGGTCTTCAAGCACTATCGTTGCTCTGAAAAGTGGTCGCTGACCCGGTCACCTGATCAAAGACGCCAAAATCACTGCACATAGAATAATTTTGGTTTTCCGATGATTTCCAGCCAGTGTGATCGTAGCATACTCAAACTGAAAGGAGCTGCTGACACCAGAGGACCCCATGTTTTTTCTTGATCAAAGAAGGTAGTAGCCTACTGGTTAAATGCTCTTCATCACCATGGATTTTTTTTTATGACTAGAACAGTACCAAAAATAATCATACAAAGCATGATTATTTTTGTTAAGGTATTATCAGTAATAGAAATGGCATGATTAATTTCTTCAACAGATGAGTAGGATGTCACCCCGTCTCACCCTTACAAAGCAAAGTAGACAGTTGATCTTTGATGAAGATGAGCTGTGTCATTTCTAACTTACTTTAACCGACATGTCTGCTTGATGGGAGTCATCTGTCAAAATCTGTCCATCTCATACTCCACATGCTGAGCTGTCTAAATGAATTTTTTGGGAAAATGCAAACACCAGGGAGGCCCAGCTAAAGCTAAAAATATTTACTGTGATGGATTTCTATTATTTGCATGCACACTGATGTGTCTGTATTTATGTTTTATTACTTTGACTTTGCTCGTTAGCGAAATATGAAAAAATAATACCTACTGCGCAAAGTGTGCAATGGATACTAAAAATCAGTCAGATTAAAAACCAAAACAGATTTACACTTGAGAAACTAAAATGTACGCCATTTTTTAAATCATGTAGTCACATTCACAGATGTGTTCTGTCAGCAGAACAGCATGGTCTGTTTTGTTTTTAACAAGAGCATGAATGTCAAAGGCTCACACTGTATAAAACAAAGTGAACCAATTCATTATGTTCCACTGACTAAAAAAATTAAATGCTCCTCTGCTATCACAATGAGGGCTGTTTCCTTTGTTGCCTCTGAATCACTTCTTGGCTTGGCTTGTCCACTGGGAGCTACCAAGACTTGTAGCTCTGTTTGTCCCATTCATTTGCATTTTTCTACTGCATTTAATTATCACACAGAGTGCCCATTTACAGAGATAATGAGAGGAAGACCAAAAGCAAGGAAAGCTTCCCATTCCAGAATTAAAGACTATATACAATAAAAAACAAATCCTGCAGTATGCGCATTGAGTTTTCTTCCATATGTTCTCCAAAAAGAAAG
Organism: Maylandia zebra; assembly: GCF_041146795.1. NCBI lineage: Eukaryota > Metazoa > Chordata > Actinopteri > Cichliformes > Cichlidae > Maylandia > Maylandia zebra. Next base: position 16,771,218 of record NC_135168.1, on the reverse strand, counting down.
ATAAAGCCTCAACAGTCACATATTACTCTTTGCTTGAGCACTAGAAGCCTTTATTGGACATTGCAGAGCACAGACATGGATTAATGAGGGGATATAAAGAGATCTGGCTAAATTAAAGTTATATTTCAGGCTCCATTCCTTGAAAGATCTTCTGAAGTATATCAGATATCATTTTCCCATAGAAAGAAACAGTGACAACAGAAGAAATTACAGTCTGAAAGCTGTATCAAGTCAGATGTATTCGTTTTGGGTCTGCACTGTAAAAACTTGCTTCAATCACCTTTCCTCGGTCCTCACAGTAGATATTTTATTTCACAAACCTGTGAGACACTTAACTGTGTCATAGTAAACTAGTTACGTTTGAATAGAGAGCTTGATTCATGCAAACAATTAGTATGAGGGAGCCAAAATATAGTAAATAATAAGATGGATGAGTTTTAATAATGGGTACATCATTCTGTGATTTTACTACAGCTGCTACACCACAAGTGTAAACACTTTTATTGCTGTAGCTGTTTGACAGTAACAATAAATAGAAAGGGATAATATGTGAGTAACTATCTTGGTTAGTTTTTTTGGGAGTTTTTTTTCCTGTTTGTCTATTTATCTTAAAAACAACACATTTCAGCAGTTTAGGTCATTCTGTGAAAACTCAATCAGTGCCTCCTAATTCAACCCACCTAATTTATACAATAATCTTATTTCATTTAGTAGACTTTCTGTTTTCCTAATTTCCAATATTTTTTTCTCACAAATAGAGGACACTGACATGCTACAACTGAATCAATTTTACACCCACTCCAATTATCACAATCTATATGAGTTATTAAGGGATATAATGAATGTAAAAGTTTTTCTAGACTACATAAAGACACTGAATTCTCTGTGAAGCATCTAAATCCAAAGTGCAAATCTTGAAATTTCATTTCAAAATATCTTAAAAAGGAAGGATTTTATAAAGTAAGGAAATCACTTAGTTAGAGATACAAGAAAAAATGTCTTAGTATTGATAATTTGTCATAATCATTCAAATAATCTAACTGAAGTGAAGTCGTTCCTTCCCTCCAGCATATGAAGACACAGATGAATCGATACCAGACGGCGGCAAAACTCCTGCCAGTATGTGATGAAAAAAACAAAAACAAAAAGAACATGTCTTGGCACCAATTTTTTCTTGGCATTCATCTAGACTTGTTCACTTCATTCAACTAATATGAAGTGTATAACCTTTGGTTGGAACGGCCCTCCTCAGCCTTGAATGTAAAGCAGGGCTTTGCCAACTCTCTTGACACCTTACAGTGTACTGAGGCATGAGATTCTGCTGCTATGTTGGCTCTTTCTATTTCCTCAGCCAATTTCAGCCATTCGCTGTGTCAGGGAATTTGCATGCAAACACTGCATATCTTTACTTGTCACACAGTGTAACGGACATGAATTGTATGACATTTGTCCCTGAGTTAAGCCTGGAGACAGATAAAGCAGCTGGAAAAAAGTTCAAGATTGTCCGAAAAAACAGGGGGGAAAATACCAAAGGTAGATAACTCAGACTCCTTGTTTCTAGCTGTTCTCACTACAAATTATAACCATGCTTCTTGCGATCAAACTAACCAAGCTAACGTTACTTATTTGAAAAAAATGCTTAATGATTGGTTTCTTAAGTCCTAATTCATTAGTTACTGACATAAAGGTATAGAAGACTGATGCTAAAGGTTCATATAAACAGGTAAAATGTCAGCCTCTCGAAGACTGCAAAAAGTATTTCTGGTGTTTGGAGCTTCGGTGATTTGGTGTTTTCTCTGATTTGGGTAACAGGCAGTGTTGCCAACTTAGCGACTTTGTCGCTATATTTAGCGAGTTTTCAGACCCCTTAGCGACTTTTTCTCTAAAAAAAGACGTGAAAGCGCGTATCGCTTTTACTCTCAACAAGCAGCGGGTGCTGTAATGCAGTCAGTTCTTCTTTTACTCTTTTACTCTTATGCTGTTTTGTGGATCACAAGGTTTAAAACTACTTATAAACACACACACACAAAGTAACTCCACCAGAGTGCCTATTTCGGGTCACTTTTGCCGGTCCAAGCCCGGGTAAAGGAGCAGGGTTGGAATTGTGACATTAAAAAAAACAATAATTGCTAAAAGAAATTTAATTTGTAGTTCTAAATAAACTCTAAATGCATTTAGGACGTTTTTTACTCACTTTATGTCTCTTCCACGATGTTATTTCTCTCTCCAACAACATAGGTTACAATTAGATTAGCATGACCAAATTATGCAAATTAGGCGATGACGTCATTTAGCGACTTCTAGCGACTTTTAAGACAACCAATAGCGATTTTCCTTACTGGGGAGTTGGCAATACTGGTAACAGGATAAAGTCACAATGAGTCAGTGAGTGAAGACTTTGTGGATGTTTTTTTTTTTTCTTTAAAATGTGCTATGAGGGTGAGCCACAGTTCAAATCAATTGCACCATGTTTCTTCCATAGACATTCCAAGTTACTACAGTAAAACTGAACTTTGCTGGAAGGAAACAAAAACAGTTCAGCCAGCTCCAGGTTACACATCTGGATTTAATCATTGTTGTTGGGGCTAATATAGTGGATTGACTGAACTGAAGCCATTTCTAGGGCTATGGGTCAGAACCCCAGTTGATATCACCAGTAAAGATCCTCAACATGAAAGGTGGGTCAGCTTGACCTTGTTTGTTCTCAGTGGAAATTTGAGATCCATGATGAAAGAACAGAGACACATGTTTAGAACAGCAGTCCCCCTTCTGGAAGAGGTGATCAAGAACTGGGAATTGGCCAAAAAGATTGTATTTCTATTTTTACAAGAACCGTTACTCCTCGTAGAGTATTGAGAAGTTTTTAGTGAAACTTGGACACAATGACCTAATGGATCTTCACTGAAAGCATGCTCAAAGTAAAGGTAATGTTTGTTTTTTACAGCAACATAAACCTCTGAATTATTATGGATCATGAATTGTGACGGATGATGTATTACATTGCTGACATTCGGATTTCACATAGTACTAGTTAACAACAACAGCCATCTCAAAACACTTAAGAAGGTAAGATTTTTGTAAGGTAATGACCCTACAATATCAAAGGAACTACCGGAAATCTAACTTGGAAAAGGTGGGGAGGAAGAAATCCCTTTTAACTGGAGCAGAGCTCCAGTAGAACCAGACTCGCGGAGAAGCAGTCATTTGTAAGGATCAGTTAGGAGGAGAATGAAAAGAAAAGACTTAAAAAAGTGATGCTCACTGCAGAAGCATGGTAGACTCTCAGGCTAAAATAGGGTTATTTCCATGTAAATTGGATGATATACATGTTGAATATATAATCAAATGAATATCTGAGTTTTCAAATATATAAGTCCAGCAGATGTTGATTAGAAACCATGGAGGTAAAGAAGACGCCTCTTATTTTAGGTGAGAAGATGAGAAGATGTATGTTAAGTCGGATACTGTTCTAGTATATCTTGGCTAAAGCAAGGGCATCTTTTCAGCTAGTTAACTGGAATATAACATTATTTCATCTATCTCACTGTAGACCAAGATGCATGCATCCATCCATCCACTTCAGGGTTGTGAAGTAGCTGGAGCCTATCCTAACTGTCATAGGGTGAGAATGGGGATGAACACCTGGACAGGCTGCAAGTCTGTCACTCTAGCTCAGTGGTTCCCAAACTTTTTTTGCTGGGCCCCATAGCTGGACTGGCCATCGGGCATACCGGGCATTTGCCCGGTGGGCCGCTGGCGAGTTTTTGTTTTTATGGGCCGATGGATATTTTTTTTTTAGGAAGGGTATATATAATGAAAGGTGTTGGATTGGCCAATTGGTCATGATCGACTCTGGGCTGGACCAATTACAGCCGAGGAGGCCGGATGCACCCCCCCCCCCCCCCCCCCTTGTTTAGCAATCACGTGATTTTCGCGCATTGCATGCCGGGAAATCGTGGCAAAACAATCCAAGTACCGCATCAAATGCAAGCATTTACAGCACCGCAAAACGTTCATTCTACGGTTACAATGCCTTCTTGTTTTTTCTTTGCCGCACAAAAAAGGAATGTACAAAACAAAAGGAGAACAATGCCGGTCCGTACAAAGACAGACTCGACGAAAAGACAAAGAAAAGATACGTGGAAAAAATCAAAGGAGTGAAAGGGTCAGACCCTTATGAGCACACAGAGTGGACCAAAGACGTTAGCGTGCTGCCCAACTTTCACCACGCGCAGATTTATAATTACACGGTTCTTGGAGTGAGTGCATACACTCATGAAGTTTAGTAACTTCAGGTCACTGCAACAAGCCCAGGTACAGTTTACCGACGGATGGGTACAGGACCTTGAAATGCACCGTGTAGAACGAAAGACCATCGTACGAACAAAGGTAAGTTTACCAGTCTCACAAATCGTCGTCATAAATACACATTCGTTAACCGTTTATTAATAGGACCTTTGAGCTCAACGGTAATTAATTAGCAGTGGAAATAATTTCTGGTAGCATCACAGAAATGTAGCAGTGACAATAATATTGTATGTTGTAATCGCACTGGACAATTAGTGATACAAAGCAACTGTTTTATCCTGTGAATAAAAGTATATGTTTTTGTCAATGTACCATAATAACAGAAGCAAAACGCAATATTGTGTCAGGACAATTCACTATTTATGCACAATAAACAAAGGAGCATAGCACGACAATTTATGTTCAGCGCCAGACTTGCTTGTAACCTATATCACCAATTATGTTAAGAAAAATTACGTATTAACTACAACAGAAGACTGACCTCTGTGGAAATGCTTGGAGAAGACTAACCTGTGAGCTGGAGTGTTCTGGGACGTTATATTTGGTATATCCAGACCATCCGTCGGCTCTTACTTCGGAAACATGGCTTAAAAATTTCTCTTCAACAACGTAATCCGATTAAAAAAAACGATCTCTTTACCCGTCGGCTTCCCGTGGCTGTCATGCGACCGGCTATTGCAGTTAATAATACAACAGCTTCTTGTCATTTTTTGGGTTTCTTTTTATCGCTGTGTAACGGAGTTCAATTGAACGCCTGCGTGCGCTAGTACCTCTTGCCACAAGTTCCCAGAATCCTTTGCAGTTTTACCCCTGAATGACGTCACATTTTCAATCTTTATCCTGGTGGGCCGGTCTCTAGTCAAAATGCCCGGGCCGATTTTTTGTCCCAGTCCAGCCTTGCTGGGCCCCCCTTTATTTTACAAGAAAACACGTGTTTGTGAACTAAAAATCAAGAATGTGGGATACTGTTTGTCCGTGATTTAAACAGCCCAGCGCTGCTCCCGACGAAGGGAAAACCAATTCTGCGGGGAGACCTACCTCGGCACTTGTGCAGGTGAAGCCAAAGGGAAGATTTGCTTCACCATATTTTCTAGTCTTTGGCTTAGAATGAAGTTGGTTTGGGAACATATTCAGAGATGCTTCATCTCCTGCTTTGCGTTTGTGTGGGCGCCCCGTGCTAGCAGTGGCCAGGCGTTGTTTTGTTTTTTCCCTTTTCCTGTCGCGCCCCCCCTGCAATGGCTCTGCGCCCCCCCTAGGGGGCGGGCCCCACACTTTGGGAAGGTTTGCTCTAGCTTAAGATTTGTAAGAACAAGTTACATTTCAGCATCTGTGGAAGTCAAATGGCTTTTTATATCTTTCATTGTTTCATAAGACAGAACAGAGTCATGTAGCTGAAATGTTTTGTTAAAGACAAAAAAGATATTGTGCTTGTCCTGATTGGGGTTTAATTTTTTTTGTAAGATGTGCCAATCAAATGGAGTAATGCTGAGTTACCCGTCGAGTTCTCTGGAAGATTACTCATGCAAAGTAAACACAAAAGCTTTGTCTTTGACAGACAGTGCAAACTATATTACCACAGAAAACAGAAAGTTTAGACATTTATCAATTTCTTCTCAACCCAGAAAACCATACCATATAAAGAGAAATAATACCAATAATTACAGGTATTACTTCTCTTTGTGTTTAGCCTTTGAAAACATCAGAAGGTCTTCTGTTGTTAGTTATAGCACCTTTCTCACAATTCAATCTGCTGACCTGATAAAAAGGAAAGAGAAAAACGAATCCTTTGCTCAGTGGGACACTAATATCTGTACTTCATACGGTACCTTTTCATATATGAGAATGGCCAGTAAGAATGCCAGAGAGATGAATAAATCATGACAATGTACAACCTGAGAATACCAAACGACTCGGGAAGGGATGCAACTATAATCCGTTCGCTTCAAGCTGGTGTCTCCTTTTTACAAAATTCTTGTCACAGAAGAAAAGTGAATTGGTAATCACGCTTGTATCACATTAAAAAAAAAATCATGCCAATTCTGTAACCACATAAGAACATTTGCAGCCTCATCAATAAGTTAGGAAGAAAATTACACCACATTAACTGAATGGTATTTGCTGAATTAATTGAATTTGAGGTTTATGAATTAAAGAGGAGCCATGTACATTATAATCCTAAATTCACTTGACAACTTGGGCGTGAAATCCATTTTCTTCTTTTTCTGTAGCTCTGAGTGCAGTGCCTGATCATGTCTCTGTATGTTAGTGCAACTGGATCTGACTGCAGATAAAATGAACCTCAGAGGAAGCAAAAAGGCAGCAGAGGATGGTCGACCTCATTCATTAACAGATAACTGCAGAAACAGATATACTGGACTGTATGCAAATGAGAAGAGAGGGCTGTATTACACACACACAAATTCTTCAAACCTTTCTTGCGTACATTGCAACTGAGGATTAATTATACAGTGACTTCCTGTTATGTTTATAATATCATTCACTTTTTGGTATTGTGACCTCACCAGGCTCAGTGGGTAGTTGCTGTGCACTCTTTAATGAGACATGAGCAAGTACCCTCTATAAACGTTACTGTATGAACACACTCTTTGTACGCTGTTTGAGAAACGGTAGCAGTTCTCTTAAATCAGATGAGAAATAGGCCATAGACTCATGCGTATTTATATCTGCATTGCAAATAATTTTAAAAAGTGTTCAGGATGAATTTGATGAGCTTAAGTAGCACTATTGTCGAAGGCTTTTGTTCTGTGGCACACTATCTGGAGATTGCTTGTAAAAGAAAAAAAAATGTCAGCATTAGTCATTTTGCCAAATGCTTAGACCTACTTTAACCTACTGTATGTTCACACATTGATGCCCGTAATTAGAGGGCTCTCTAAATAGCACAGGTGGTTGGAAAGTGCTACATGTGCCTTCATCCACCTGTTTTGCAACCTGCTATTTTGCTCAAGTAGATGATGCCACAAGGTGTAAAGTTCAGTATAAATCCAGAGCTGTAGTGATTAATGATGTTTAAAAAATCCAAAACAACAGCTCACATGACTGAGGTTAAAAACAGCAGTGCTAATCACAGTGATGTATGACAACAACAGCTTAGAGACTTTCATGAAATCAAAGGTTTGTCTGAATGATGCAGATGTGCAGAGAGAAGCAGATTAGCAAGTTACGAAACAGCTGAACGAACAAACAGAAAAAACAGAATCTGATGAAGCCGTGTACTGGACAGCATTTTACATCGTGGTTTATTAACATCTTAAAATTTAACATATTGTTGATTAATATTACATTTCCACAATAAACATGATTTTAATTTGCAAAGGAGGACGTGATTTACAGTAATGGGTAATACATACAAATACTAAACAAACCATCTGAAATGTATAGAGGTGCATGGGGCTATTTTGTAACAGCTTTGTATTGTTTAAATTTGATTTAATGAAACTAAATGCAATAGATGGCTGAATGTAATGTGCTTTGTGCTTTGACGCAATCATTTTCAGATTACTTTCTGCAATCAGATGCCTGCAGGGATCTAATGAACTGAAGTAGTCGCTTTTCTCTGAGTAGAAAGAAGCTGAAGATTGCATTCACGATGAGGATCACCCAAAATTGAGAAATGCAGACTAATATACCATAATCACATTAATGTTTTATTTTTATACGCATGCCTAGGTTGGGGACTGTTTAATGGTGGACTTCTTTTTCCAGTTGAACGCAGTTAGACTGAACCACATTACAATCAACAGAAAAACTACATTAGCAGAACATTAGATACAACTGATAGATATAGATGGATGTAATGTCCTTTTCTGCCTCTTCTCAATGAAAACGAAATATTATTAAACAAAATAAATATTTTAGCGAACAACAAATCACAGAACACTTTCTAGAGAAAATTTATTTTGGTTGATTATCTTATCACCTTTGTAATTTGTCTAATATGTCACATGGTTATGTCGTTGTTTTGCTGTTGGATTCCTTCTAAAATGTATTTATACCTGTTAAGTTGAAATATTAAATGTTTGTCATTTTTATGTTTACCATTTGTACATAGTTTTAAAGAATTCTTTCTGTCCTTCCCTCCCCAGATCCTTAAGATTCTGGGAGGGGGGCGGTAGTGTTTTTATCACAGGAACACCTTGTTTGATGTTGGCAAACTTCCTCCCCTTTGTATGGCTTCACTGTGTTATCTAGGGTGAACCATCTAGGGTGTGGAGGAGACCCTTTGATCAACAGGACCACACACACACACACACACACACACACACACACACACACACACACACACACATAATCTTACTTAAATACAGAAGTTCACACATATACATACAAATGCCTTTTCTTAGGACCATGTGGGCGTGGCTTTGTTCTGACGTGTTTTGTGTGAACTGTGTCTCAATCAAAAGGGCAGGAAGGGAGGTCGTGGTAGAGGTCATTTTCGTGGTGGACACAGGCCTCCCTTGCGCAAGTGTTTGATCGATCGACTGTCTTGTTTTCTTCATGATGAATAAGTCTCTAGAATTAGCGGGGCTTGTGGAAACACAGACCCAACAATACCATTGAACTGTCACAGAATCCAGATGAAAATTAACAGATATTGATAAATCCAGCATCTTTACATTACAGACTACTAGTATTGCTTTGGGCCTGATTTTGCATTCTGAAATTCCTTCATTCTTTATGCAACAGATTCAAAAAGATGCTGAAAACATTCCTCAGAGACTTTGTACCACTTGGCATTACTGCAGATTTGTCAGCTGCACATTCTTGATGTAAATTTCCCATTCCACCACACCTAATGGACTGAGATCTTGTGACTGTGAAGGTGATTCGAACACAGTGAATTTACGTTCAAGTTCAAGAAACCAGTTTGAGCTCGTTTGAGCTTTGTGAAATAGTATGCTTCAATCAGAAAGTGGGTACACTGTGGTATTAAACGGATGGATGTGGTCAGCAATAATACTGAGATAGGCTGTGGCATTTCAACAATAATACAGTAAATTGGTACAAAGGGGCCCAAAATGTGCCACCAAAGTATCCTTTACATAACTGGAACACTGCTAGATTCATGCTTTCATGTAGCTTTGATCACTCATCAGACCAGGTAACATTTTTCCAAAGTTCTCTTGTCCAATTTTTTGTGAGCTCATGTGAATTTTTAGTCTCTGTTTCCTGTTCTCAGTTAACAGGAGTGGCACCTAGCGTGATCTTTCACTGCTGTAGCCCATCTACTTTAAGCTGCGTGTTCAGAGAGGCTCTTCTGCATACCTTGGTTGTAAGAAGTTATCATTTGAATTACTGCTGACTTTCTATCGACTTAAAGCAGGCTGGCCATTCTCCTCTGGCATGGAGAAGGCATTTTTGCTCGCTTGCCAATAGTTTCTCTTTTCTGACCATTCTCTGAAAATCCTAGAGATGGTTGCATGAGAAAATCCCAGTAGATCAGAAGTTTCTAACAGACTCAGACCAGCCCATCTGCCACCAAAAACCATGCTACATCATAATTATGCAGATTTTTCCTTAATCTGAAACAAGAAATTAAAAATATAATGCATTTAGCATGTTACTGAATAAAACTTGATCTCACAACTTTCAGTCATTTAAACAAAACTCTGCAGGAAAGATTTATGCAAAAATACGATATAATTAAAAATAACAGTTGTATATAACATAAAACTTTTACTTTAGATCAATTTTCAGTTCAAAGTCTTACCGGGCTTCCGATCAAAACAAATTACTCCAAGCGTATGCGTGGTCTAATTGCATATACTGTTCATAGCCATAATCAACTTTCACTTCCACAGCCTCTGAGAAAAAAACCTGAAAATTAGCTGTAAGTCAAGCTTTTTGCTGAATAAATTACGATTTAAACCTGGAAATGAGTTGTTATAATTTTCATTTGTTGTTATGCTTGTAATGTAAGTGCTAAAAAGCCGTGTGATTGATTTTTGATGTCACGTTGCTTTAGTTTCCAGGGATCACAAATTGCAATATTTTTTATTTTTTATTTTACACAACAATGCCTTTTCCTCATCAATGCTTTGTTTTCACAGGAAAGCACATAATTTGTGGTGCTCAGCATGCATTCAAATCACCTTTACCTAAATGATAACTTTACTCTTTGTTATAATTTAAAGCCCACAGTGAATAAAGTGAGCCCAGAAGAATTCATTTAATTATGCTTTATTGTAGACAAATAAGATGTAACAAGTCAGATTTACATATTTTCAAGTGTATATGTTTCACTAACAAGCAGAGGCATTTTGTTAAAGTAACTGGAGGACAGGTGGTCTCTGTGTTTCATTATAATCATCTACCCAAAATAAATCAGCAGAAATTGGAGTCATATCGCTGTAAAGTACTTTACCTCATCATAAAACAGAACAAAACACAAAGTGAACTTCACTTCATTTTCCCCAAGACTATCTCCAAACTCGAGTTGCACAAACTTTTATATTTCTGAAGCTAATGGGAATATCTAAAGAGTCGTGTGAGACGTTTAGTGATAAAATCTAATCGCCAATGCCTTTTGTGTTTGTCTGAAGGTATATTACAGGCATGTGAGACATCTGATCACATTTTCTGGGCAGATGGAATAGCTGAAGTCAGTAAATCTGATGGCTGCACATCTGTTTTTCAATTGGCCAATCTGGAATCCACTCTATCACCCAAACTCATTACACAGAGAGGAGGAAATGGTAACTGATAAACCTCCACCAAGTCCATCCATTCTGCAAGCATATTCAATTAAAAAATTCATTTGTCTGAAGGACTTACCATAAATGTATAATGATACTGTGATATACAGGAAACATCACTGTCTATGACCTTGTCCTTTATATAAGGAAACTTTCTCAGGGTCTTTAATCTCTGTATGACAATAATTTAGGTGTGAATACATGTTTGCCTGAAACTTCAATAAAGCAGTCAAGTGTGTGATTGTCACGGCACAGAGTTAAAAAGGAAACAGTTTGCCTGTATTTTGCAGCTGTGGTTTCCACACAAGTGAATTAGTAAATAAATAAATAAAATACAATCTGATAAAAATGAGCCATGTGCTTTGTAAAACGCATCACTTCGAATACCATCCAGATGAAAATAATAACCTTCCTCTTCATCACTGTTACAGATGCTTCTCTGCCTTTAGTTGAGATGGATCTCAGCATCCCAGAACCTCCCACAGTTGTCTCAGCTGCGTGTGCAGCTCCCGGGTCCAAGACAGGATTTGGCAGCATTACAACCACAGGGCAGACATCCAAATTCTCTAAACCTTCACTTTAGCTCCTCCTCTCCCCACCCAAATCTGACTGTCCTTTACTCCCAACTCCACTTTACTTTCTCTTCTTTTATTACATCTCCTCCTGTCTCCTCTAATCAAGACTTGAGTTATGGTAAAATGGTAAATGGCCTGCATTTGTATAGCGTTTTTCTAGTCCATAGGACCCCAAAGCGCTTTACACTACATTCAGTCATTCACCCATTCACACACACATTCACACACTGGCGATAGCAAGCTACATTGTAGCCACAGCTGCCCTGGGGCACACTGACAGAGGCGAGGCTGCCGGACACAGGCGCCACCGGGCCCTCTGACCACCACCAGTAGGCAAACACGGGGTTAGTATCTTGCCCAAGGATATTTGGCATGCAGCCAGGAGGCAGCCTGGGATCGAACCACCGACCTTCTGATTAGTGGCTGACCTGCTCTGCCACCTGAACTACAGCCAGGTTGACCAGTCTGTCATGACAACTGAATAGAAATAACTTGAAACATGAATTATATTATGATGATTACCAAGAAAGAAAAACAGTAAGTGCACACAGATGTGTTTATTTCACTGTTTGCATCAGTAAATGATTAAAAGACTAGTTAAGGTCAGGTTTGAGTTAATGTAATTAATTGGAATCATCAGAAAACTGAACTGTTTTTCTTTTTTTCTCATCTCCAATCCAATTTCTTCTATACGTGTCTCATATTGTCCCATTTTCTACCTTTTCTCCCCTCTAAACTCGTGCTTCTTGACTTGGCAAAGGGCTGGGCACTGGAACCCTAAATTCACTTTACAGCAGACGAGATCCAGCTTCGTTGATCACATGGTGACTCACAAATGATGCTTTACACCTACAGTTTTCAAATGAACCATTTTTAACGGGTTTTTGTTGTTTTTCCCATTTCATTTTCAGTGAAAGCTATTTGAGAGCAAAGCCAACTGATTATTAATGTTGTCCTTATGCCACTCCACAGAATGCTCTGTTGACACTACAGCTTTCAGCTAAATTAATATACATGGTTTTCTAACTAAATAATTGAAACCTTGCTTTGCTTAAAAGGCTGCACATGTGGTAATCAGAGCTTGATTTAAAAAAATAAAACAAAAGCACCACCCACAAAGTCTAACACCTCCTTTTAGTAAAAGATTGGGTGCCTGGTCTCCATTTGCTGAAAAAAATTGATTTATTTTAGCTGTTGTCCACTGAGCCTGGGGATCAACAAAACACAGCAAGTTCACTTTCCCCACTTCTGAAACTGCCCATCTGCCATGTAGGTGAGAAGGAGAGCAAAGAAAGATGAGGGGAATAGAAAGGAGGAATGATTCAGCTGCTGTGAACCCTCTGGCTCGTTCTTTTGTCTCTTCTTGGTGGCAAGTGAGCATCTGGCAGCCCAAAGCTCTCCAGGTCTCCCCTTCCATATTTCTTTCATTCTCTCTATTGGTTTCTTTCGGGTCCTGACAAAAGCAAGCTGGCAGACAAACCCAGTCAAGCAGAACATGGTGCTCAGATGTGAGACCATTCGTTTTAACAGGAGCAAGTCAAGGGAAATAGTCTCTCCTTTTCTGCTACTCTGGTCAGTTTTGTACGGGGTTTCAAAATGAGGGGAGTATCAGGGTGATGAAAAAGATGTTATCGCAGCAGAAAAGTGATTTGTGCTGTTTTTAGAAGCACAAATATATATCTCAGAAATCTTTGTCAACAATTATAAATGCAAAGCCGTTTAAACAAAATAGAAACGATGCTGGCTTTTTTCCAGGTGCCCTTACCCTTGAATCAGCTCAGAGTAAGATGGAAATGCTGCAGATGATTAGTGACACGCATGACTCATCTGGATTTCAAGGAGGCACATCATCATCAACCAAGGTCCTTCTGGCAGCTGCGAGAACAATTGCGGCTGGATATTGGTTCACATTCAGGTTGGGCACCTAATCACAAACTTGATAGGACTCTGTCAGGTAACTGGAGCTGTAATTTTTCGCTCCGGTGATTTCAGAAAAGCCATTTGATATATATGTTTCAAAGCTAAAACAGACAGCTTATCTGATCAGCAGGAACATTTTATGATAAATTACATACAAGCTAAGGTCAAAAAAATGGGACCACCCAAATGTCAACAATAAGGCTACACAGAGTGACGGATGAGATTTCTGTTCTAGAGTGGCTCCATTTCCTGCCAAGTTCTCAGCCCCGAGGGAGCTGAATTAATTGCAGTAATTTCTAATACAATACTTTGTGCTGAATACTCTCATTCTGGGATGCAGCTCCTTCACATGACAACTCCGCTGTGATAATCAAGCAGTCAGAAGAGAACAAAAGAAAGACAGAAAATGGGCCTTAATTTGTTGATAACATTTGTGCATGCTGTTATCCAAAAGTTTAAAAAAAATAGAAATATTTAAGCAAAGATATCTGCCGTAAAGAAAAACAGATTTAACAACTGTCATTTTCAACATTTTAATGGAAAACAATGGCTGTTTACAACAACATTTTGCTTATGAATCACTGCATTACTGCCCTTCATTATTTACCTGATTCTTTAGCCGTATTGTTTAATACGACTATTGTTGTTGCCACTTGGGCTGATAAAAACATTTTCATCATCACTGAAATGCTTTGTGTTAAACTATATTCAAAAGATAGACAGGCCAAGGTCAGCTTCTGTAATTCAATATATCATTCAACATTTTTCACTGGACTTTGTAAGAGCAAGTATCAGAACGTAGTAACAGAAAGTAGACATTGTTATAGGAGATAATGTGAGGCTGGTGCAGAACATAGGAAGAGAAACTACAAGTGTGCAAACATTGGCATTAACTTTTCATCATCTTAACTTGAGTTATCTACAGAGAGACTTTGATTAAAGCTGATGAGCCACACCATGAAGCTGTGGGAAAGAGTTGTTGAAGCTAGGTTAAGGAGAGAGGTAATGATCAGTGAGCAGCATCATGGCTTCATGCCGAGAAAGAGCACTATAGATGCAATGCTTGATTTGAGAGTGTTGCACTGTGTCTTTGCAAATTTAGAAAAAGCATATGATAGGGTGCCAAAAGAGGAACTGTGGTAAGGAAGTCAAGAGTGGCATAGAAGTATGTGAGGCTGGTGCATGTATGATGGCAGAAAGACTGTGGTGATGTCAGCTGGAGTGACAGATGGGTTTGAGGTGGGAGTGAGAGCCCATACTTGTTTGCTGTGATGATAGAAAATTTGACAAATGAGGTCAGGCAAGAATCTCCATGGACTGAAAACAGAGTGCAGTTCAATTAATTGAATTCAGATAAGTTAATTTTTTTACATAGTTCCAATTCAAAACAACAGTCACCTTAAGGTACTTTATATACACCTTGAGAGCACAAGAGCAGCAAAGAAGACATTTAACAGAAGGATAGCAGCAAGAATGAAAGAGAAGGTTCACAAGACATTAGTGAGCCCTGCTATGATGTATGATATGTATGGTACTAACACAAAGACAGGAGGCTAAGCTGGAGATGGCAGAGCTGAAAGATGCTCAGATATTTGTTGGGACTGACCAAGACAGGCAAGATTAGAAATGAGTGCATTAGAGGGACAGTTTGGACACAAAGTTTGAGAGAAGGTTGAGATGGTTTAGACATGTACAGAGGAGAGATAGTGGCTATATTGGACAAACAATATTAAGTGTGAAGCTGCCAGGGAGAAGGAAAAGGGGAAGAGCACAGAAAAAGATTAATGGATGTAGTCCAGGAGGATAAACAAATGGCTGGTGTGACAGAGGAGGACGCTAGAGATAGGTTCAGATGTAGGCAGATAATCTGCTGTGGTGACACCTAAAGAGAGTAGCAGGACGATGATGATGACTGCAACAATGGAGGGGAAAAAGAAGGAGCTTATAGTCTTTTCTTTTCTGCTAGTATACAGACATTTCTGAAGTAGGGATGCTCCTTGGGCTGTTTTCCTTGTGGATTAAATTGGCGGGAAAAATGACTAGTCTAAAGGTAAGAAAACAAATCGTTAAAACTGAGGAACATTTACTGGAAAAGGTTAAACACTCCTCGTTGCAAATGCTACATGTGCATTTAAGGGTCATAATAGCTGTTTATGTTTAATTATCACAACGTAATTTAATTTCACGTGAATTGTGTGACACTTTGCACCCTGCATAACACTGTACACACACAAGGTCAGATTAGTTTGCAGAGTGTAGCTTCTTTTCTTGTCGGTTAACCCTTCACTTATACAAGGACTTTTTAAATGACCCTAACTCTGCAGTTTCTTTCTAGATATAAAATTGAAACAGTTTTGGGGAAAAAAAGAGAAGATGAGCTTTGTGGGGATATTTGGTGCATCACGGTAGCACAAGGCATTCACAAGTTACTGCTGTTTAAACACAGATTTTTTTAAACACAAAAAATTTGCTTTGTCTAGATGTTACCATGTCCACTTCACATTACCATAGTCTTCAATCATTTTGGGCTAGAGAGAAAATTTAAATGGTTCCTGAAAGATTTGTTTTTCATTTTACAGCCAAAATTTAAAAATAAGTGCATTAGGCTTGTATAAATCTTAGTCAAAGGATCCTCATGCTTGTGCAGAATGTGGTCACGCTTGAGTTTGTGGTTGAGTGGGTTTACCTCACTGACATGCAACCATTCAATTTCTATTACAAAGTGCTGCAGCGCTGTGCTGGCTAGCACAGCTGTCATCTGTCTTACTTTATACTTTATGTCTTTTTTTGAGTTTAGTCAACTAACTGCACACATACATAATCCGAATCAGCTGACGGCATTGTGATTTAGTAGTTAATCACTACACAATGAGAAGTTTCCAAATTTCAGCCTTCTGGTCAGCTGGTGTCCTTCTGTTTAGAGTATGTCCACGTGTTATTTAGCTGGTTAGAATTGTTTAATGAAAGTACTGACTTACTATGACCTCCCCAGCAATCATGGCTGTAGGTAATTATCACCTCATATAATTGCATTCGCTCAATCATGCTTAACAGTAATGGAGAGTGTGTTTCCACCAGTTTACATAAATAGGTACCATTGGTGGAAAATTCAGCATCTACAAACTTTCTTACCTTACCTGTTTCACAGATAGAAGACTGCTTGTGTGGGTTCTCTCTGGGCACTGTACTTTCCTCCTACAGTCTAAAGACATGCTTGTTAGGCAAATTGGTCAGTCTAAATTGAGTGTAGGTGTGAATGCAAGTGTGAATGATTGTCTGTCTCTGTGCATTAGCCCTGTGATGGACTGGTGGCCTGTCCATAGTGTACCCTCTCTCTCCCTATGACAGCAGGGTAGGCTCCACACCTCACACAACACTGTATTTTTACTTAGTATTAGGGATACATTACATCTCATGATACATGTCTAACTGATTCTAACAACACAGGCATCTTCATACCTTAACATGGAAGAAATCCAATAAAAATTACTACAGTACTGTTTCCAATATGTATTATTACATGAAAACTGAAAAAAAATCTTATATGAACAAAATCTAACAGAAAAGGCTGTATATGAGGCATGATGGCATTTTTTCTGGGTCTTTGTTTTTTGTTTTTTTTTTTGTTTTTTTCAATAATTGTAGTGTTTGTATGGAAGAATATCTGCAGAACTGCACACAGATTTAACTTTAAACAATTCTATGAGTCCAAGGACTAAAAAGATCAAGAGGCATATTTTATGAATAAAAGCTAACTACCAACATGAATGAGTCCAAACCAAGCAGCAACCTCCATGAAGCCAATACAGAAGTGCAGAAAATTGCCATTCCCCCTTATGGCCACTTGAGGTTGGCTCAAAAAGTGAGTCAATTCCCATAGATGGGGGATTACAGGCTGGTTCCAAATCTGGTTATGGCCTGTATGGAGAGCTTCACCCATTTATGAAAACTCTGCTAGGGAGGATTTTTTTTATAACTCATCCTGGAGTACTACCTGGTCTCACGGGAGTTCCTGAAATAGTCTTGACCTATAATCTATTGATTTGTACTGTAGAACATGAATTTTCTTTCCTGTGTGCGTTCGTGCATGCGTGTGTGTTCCACAACGTGAGTTTCCCAACTTTATTCAATGTCTCTGAACACAACTTTTAATCGGTCTGCTATCATATCCAATAATTAAAAGACAAAAAAGTCAATATTTAGTAGTTGGATGAGTGGAATATCAACGAATATCAACATCCATGCCAAATGTCCAAGTTTATACTCATCACAGATTTTCACACACCATTTGTCTGTCTGTAAATATGCTATTTATTACAAATATATTGTTAGGAGTAGAGATGGACCAATCCGATATTACGTATCGGTATCGGTCCGATACTGACCTAAATTACTGGATCGGTTATCGGAGAAAAATAAAAAATGTAATCCGATCCATTAAATATCACAAAAGCAGCTCACAAAACTTGCAACACGCCATAACTCGCCTCAGAACGTTAGCACGTCGGAGCAGTATGCATCACGTGATAGAGTGGCTGTGGCATGCGGGACCTGTCGGTGGTCTGGATAGCATTTGGAGCTTCGCTAGCAACCCGGCATTTCATCTCCGACAAAGTTATCCCCGAGAGAAGTACAGCAAGTGTGTAAGTCCATCTCTGAATGTTTGTAAAGCATTCCTGCGTTAAGCTTAACAAGCGATATATGGAGCGACTTCCTCTTCTTGCTGCTACTTCAATCATGAAACTGCTTAATGATCAGCTGATCGGCTTTTCTGTCGCGAGTCCCTGTCTCTCTAGTTTGCTTTTGGCCCACTTCGCACCAGAAAGAGGAAACCAGCGGCTGAACAAAAGCAGCACGTTTAAGCTTGATCAGCTGTTGTTAGAATGTATTTAATATTACTTTCTACACCAGGATCTTTTTCTACGTAGCTGACGGCTGGTAACTGTGCAGGGGCGGATCTAGCAAAGTTTAGCCAGGGGGGCCGATAGGGCATTAACAGGGAAAAGGGGGCACAAAGACATACTTTTCTTTCTTATTCTCATTTAAAATGTCTAGCTTTTAATAAATAATTATCTGAATCTTACACCCAAAGTTTTAATTTGATGTAAAATGAATAGAAGTCAATTACTGTATATAGTAACTATTAAGTCTAATATATATACCCTAGTAAGCTATAGTACTTTTTCCTTTGGGAAGGTACCATCTGTGCAGTCTGCAATTTTGTTGAAGAAAGATGTTGAATCTATTTAATATTTCTTGAAAAATAATTGATTTCTGTGCATTTTTTTTCACACTGCATCAAATTAAGGTTGATTACGTCGATTAAGCATCATGAGGTGGAGCGTGAGGGGTGGTTCCCTATTTTTTATTTATTTATTTTTGTTGTTGCTGGGAGTTGGAACCCTATTAGTTAGGTTGCTTAATATTTATGCTAAGTACTCTTTAAAATACCAGAATAGGGAGGATGGTGTAGGTTTAAGTTTATTAGATTGATCAGTATTGCTGAACTATGAAATGAAAATGAAATTGCTGAATATTTTTTTTTGCATACAGGTATAACAGAATAGCTTTAGTGTAGTTGTTGTTTTAAACTTGAGTATGAACTTATACAAAATGCAGCAAGATATTTAAAAAACAGTTTTGTTGATTAAAAAACACTATATCGGATTCATATCGGTATCGGCAGATATCCAAATTTATGATATCGGTATCGGACATAAAAAAGTGGTATCGTGCCATCTCTAGTTAGGAGTAGACATTTTTTTTAAAAATCCTGATCTACTAAGTACCAAACCCCTATGGTCCCTCCTGTGGGTGGTGGGCCAACAGGAGGTCCAACTAGAAAAGGAGCCAGTTGACATGGTTCAGGCATCTGACTAGAATGCCTCCTGGGTGCCTCGTCTGTGAAGTATTCCAGGAGCAGGCCCACAGGGCAGACCCAGCACTCACTGGAGAGATTTTATCTCTCGGCTGGCTTGGGAACATCTCGGTGTCCCTCTGGATAAGCTGGAGGAGGTGGTTAGGGTGAGGGAAGTTCGGGTTTCTCTCCTCAGACTGCTTCGCCCACTACCCTAACACTAACAAGTGGCAGAAAATGGATGATTATAGCCATGCTTTTGAAAACGTGCTTGCCATGGTGGCAAGATGGGGCTTTTAGAAATGTTAATGAGTGTGTGCACATACAGATACTCTATAATAAATTGCATTTGACTCCAAATACTGCCATGGAACAGGTTACACAAATAAAGGTGTCTGAAGATGCATCTTTAACTTTCAATTCAATTCAATTTTATTTATATAGCGCCAAATCACAACAAAAGTCACCTCAAGGCGCTTCATAAGCGCCTTGACAAAAACAACAAGCAGTTCTAAAATCTATACAGTGTTTAAAGGAGTAGTAATAGTATTTGCTCTGTTACTCATATTTCAAAATATTACAAAATTTCTGTCAACTTAAATATTAAGTTCCAGTTTTTGCCTACCAACCGCCATATTCATACTGCATGATTCAAAGCACATACTCGAAAATATATCAGAGTGCAATTTTAACAAATCATTGTAATTTGATCTAATGATAGTGTTTTTCATTCAATCAACAACAGTATAATCAAGCAATTGGAAAGAAGCTGAGCACCGCAGCTTGGCAGGTCTTCTGATCCTCAAAATTCTTCCGCAAAGTGAGAGAAAAACAACACAAAGCAGCATGCAACTTCCTACTTTCATGCAAGATGTTACTGAATGTTTTTACAATAGGAAAACAATTATCTTTAAGTTCTGTCACCTTTCAGAATCAGAATCAGAATCGTGTTTATTGGCCAAGTATATGTGCAGACACATACAAGGAATTTGGTTCCGGTAGATGGTGGCTCTCAAGCACAGCAATGTAAATCACACACACACACGCACACACGTGTCTATATATACACATTACACATACATACACATACATACACAACGCTGTGTAAACCAACTATAAATAACTAATCTAAACTTATATACATAAAATACAGAAACGAAATGAGGTAGAATGAATACTACAGAATGTACATAAGGTGCAGTTGCAGTCTGGCAGTGGGAGCAGTGTGACAGGTCAACTGTTAAGAAGGGAGATGGCGAGGGGAAAGAAACTGTTCCTATGTCGGGTGGTCCTGGTCTGCAGGCTTCTGTACAGTCTGCCAGAGGGCAGCAGATCAAAAAGTCTGTGACCAGGGTGTGAGGGGTCTGCGATGATTTTCCCTGCCCGTTTCCTGGTTCTTGAGAGGTACAGATCCTGGATGGAGGGCAGGGGGGCGCCGATGATCCTTTCTGCTGCCCGTACAGTCCGCTGCAGTCTGCTCCTGTCCTATTTAGTGGCTGCACCATACCAGACTCAATGACCGCAGAGTAGAACTGGATCAGCAGCTCCTGTGGAAGACTGTACTTCCCCAGTTGTCTCAGGAAGTACATCCTCCTAATGCTTTTTAACTTTTTAAAATTTGCACTACATATTAACACCACAACGTGGTTCTGAAAAGCATGATTGACTTGAAGGTCAAACAACAGCCCATTGCAGCAGATAAAATGTTACGTTGAGTCAGTTTATCCATATGCAAATGTATATTCAGATTGCCACATTAATAGAGGCCTGACCTGGCACAGGCTTCACTGCAGGATCATAGCAGGAAAGCAAATGCTAAGTACACAGAGGAGGCAGGCTTCCTCCAAAATAACTGTCTGGTTGGTGTGTTTTCAGGACAATTCTGCCTCTTTATCTTGCCTGAGCCTCAGCGGATACTCAAACTGACACATTCCAGCTGCTTTTCTGCACTCACCGCAGACAATATAAACTGCCAACTACTGAGGATGTGTAACGGGATGCACACTGTGCCCTTAAGGATTTATGCCCCAGTCTCTTTGAAGTCTTGCTGCAATCTCCGTAATTGTCTGGCCTTTTGTGGACTAATTGCTTGTCTGCTGCACTGTGGCATAGTACAATTGCTGAAAGGAGGACTTAAGGCTTGTGTCTTGAAATAGAGATATCATGGGCTGTGCTATGGTTTAGCTTGCTTAACATACCTGAGAAATACCACTCATATGTTTTGCAAGAGAACCCTAACACAGCATGAAAAATGAATACTAAAATCATAGAAAATGCACACACAAAGCACATCAATAACCTTCCCAGCCCTGCTGAGACTCATAGAACTCATAGCTTGTTAGGGCCAACTCAGCACAATGGCAACAGCTTGATTGGACCATATATGAACTGACAGGCCACATAATTTCCAACACCCTTTTATCTGTCAGATGCTGACTGTCTACACTACAGCATGTGACTTTTGTGATAAGGTTGCCATGACATTTTCCAGATGGCGGCTGAAAAATGTCGGAAACAAAAGGCTGGTTAAATGGATTCTATCAATTGCAGCGGGTTTGACGCTTTCTTATCAACAGGCTAATTCCCCGAAGGAATAGGATGTGCCAGGGGAGGAGACTAATGACAAAAATGGAGGCCTGTATTCCCCAGACATCCTATCTGGGTCTAAGCTAGGATGCTTATGTGCCGCAGCACTAGCCAGTTCCAACAGCCTCTCTTTATCTTTTGCTATGCATCACTTGCCACCTTGATACCAGGTTGAAAGGTCAAACCTATATCAGATTTATCTTTATATTTTTTTTAAAAAATGCAGTATTTTTTATACTTGTAACCCTGTGTGAAAGTGGGGGGTGGGAGGATTTCTACTGCTGAGAAATGTGCCAATGCACAGCATGTAAAGCCAGGCTGACAATGACACATGACAATGACAACTCTTTTGGTGCTCAGACTCCTGGTGAGATTGGATCCACGGTGACAATACAGCAGTATGAATAACTCCAGCAGTGGATTAGATGAGGGAGCTCATAACAGACTGTTCATACCATTTATACTGAAGCAAATAAACATAGGCAGCAGGTGACATGTCCAATGGCTATTGTACTTGAGAAGTACAGGACTCCTGAGGCAATATTTTGAACTTTCTGGATAAGTGTGACTCCAAAAAATGGACCTGCTACTGGATTGAAATGTTGAACACTACATTTATATCATATAAAAATAGCATATTGTGCCATATTCTTATCTTTAAGATACTTTTTCAGATACAATATGTGTTTTTGACTTAATTTCACAATAATCCAGAGGAGATTTACAGAGCAGCTGGTGCCGTTTTACACAGTGGGACCTTTTGGCAGCGGGAGTAGTAGTAGCGCGTCATCTGTAAGACAACGGGGTGTGGCGTCTGCTGAGCTGTTCATTTGTGAAATGAGCAGTGCTGCAGTTGTAATCAAGGCTCACCAACAAAACTCAATCTAGGCCCAGGCATAAAACAACTGGGGATGACACCAGCACCACCAGCACCAAGGCAGCTGAGAAGATTTTCAGCCATGATCATACTTACTGTTGATTTACTGAAAGACATTCATCAATAAATTTAAATGTAATGTTCACCTTCAACACCTTTAAACAGAATAAATTGTCTAGATGCATTAACCATATTAATTTTGATAACTTAAACCAAAATTTCCTAAATTAAAAATGTTTTGTTTCTTGATTAATATCTTTTTAAACTGGCTGATACCGTGAACAATTTCTTCGGGGTATTCTGTTTTTATCTAATATTATGAATACAGTTCCCTAAAACTGATGGTGCAGGTTTTATGATGAATAGCAGCAGAAAGCATAAGCTGCCTCTCAGCATCACAGGTCCCACATGTTGCTTAACTCGGGAACCGATTTGTCTGTGTGATAGGATAAAAAGTGAAACCTGCTGGAAGATAATCTCACAACACAATGGAGCTGATGAGGACATCTTTGTGCAGAGGAAACAAAGAAGTCCTGCAGGACACCGCGGTGTGCAGAAATATCAAAGCACTGTTGACTGGGTAATCACAATCAATACATTTCCTGAGTCAGTAATGTGTCTGGGGGAAAAGGCACAAATATGTACAGTGCGCAAAAAAGACTGATGCAGAAACATGAAAAGCATTAATATTTTGTGGTCTACACTAAAATGACACACTAACAGGGAAAACACTTTAAAACTACTTTCTCTATGAAAACAGTTTGAAGTAAATGTTTAAGCTTATCAGTGTTTCAACAAACCTACCTATGGAAAAACTAGGAACCTAGCCTATTTTAATGCATGAATGATACAGTTCACCTTATAGAGTCATAAAAC
This sequence comes from Maylandia zebra, assembly GCF_041146795.1. NCBI lineage: Eukaryota > Metazoa > Chordata > Actinopteri > Cichliformes > Cichlidae > Maylandia > Maylandia zebra. The sequence continues at coordinate 16,747,503 of NC_135168.1, read as the reverse complement.
ACCTCCTTTATGTCCTTTATGACACTAATGAAAATAAATTAGATGCCACACAGTTTTGAATTTTCACTGCATCTATCTTGGGGCAGTTATTTAATATACCAATTATTATTTTACCAATAAATATGAATTGGGTAAAAATATATTATTATTTATTATTAAATGTGTTTATTTGTCACAATTAATTTGATCAAGTTAGGAAGCTATTTATCATTTAGACAGGATGTTCATTTAAATATAAAGAAGCCGAGGTACTGGTATTGCTGTCAGTCAGAACTTGAGATAACTGAACTGATGAATCTCTATTTTAAAATGGATTAAAAATACACAATAAGAGTTTCTGGTAAAGATAAATTGTATTTTATTAGTGAATCACATAGCACTAACACTAGTAACACTAGCAGGTGTGTCTAGTTTAGATGTCTGTATGTTGCATTCCATAGATTTTATAGATGTAGCTTGCTAACCAAGCTACCTAGCATTAGCTTAGAAGTTAGCACTTCACCCTGTTGTTCAAATACGTCAAATAAACAAACAAACAAAAAAAATCAAAGTCCAAAACACTAACTTTCAGGCTTCAAAAGCTGTGATGTTGACAGATACATGTTTCCTATGCAGTTGATAATTCTAAATCACTAGCAAACTAGCCAACAGACAAAAACAAACAATGACAAAAAAAGGGCAAAATTTTAAAAAAAACTGACATAATTAACTGAATACTTCATTAAGCAGCAGCTTAATATATTCATACATACACACCCTGCTGACACTCAAAATATTCATCAGAATGCTAGTATTTGAGAAACTGCTGATTCTACTAGGATTTTCCTACACAACCATCTCTGGGGTTTACAGAAAATTGTTTGAAAATGCCTTATTGATGCCGGAGATCAGAGAAAAACGGGCAGAATATTTTTGCTGATCATATCCCTTTTAACATATTTTGATGGTTGTTTTAAGCATATAATGTAATAATTATCACAGTGAGGTTCAAGTCACTGTACTTATATGGCCTCAATAGTCACCAGATGTCAATCCAATAAAGTACCTTATGGATGTGGTGGAACAGGATATTCACATCATGGACATGCAGCAGACAAACTATGTGATATGAATTTGGATCTCTGAGAAATATTTTCAGCCTTTTTCTGAATGAAGAATGAAGGTAGTTCTGAAGGTAAAACGGAGTTCCAACCAAGCACTAACACAGTAGTTGTACGTGTATTCTGTAATATGTCAGTGTAATGCTACATTTCATTTATTCCAACATTGTTTAATTATGTATTGTATTTAGTATTGTAATTATGTATTTAGTCACTTGCTCAGGGCATTTATCTACACATTAAACTAACAGATGTGGTGAGAAATGATCAGGTGTGCCGTGGACCTGATTAGTACTCTAAGCGACTGGTGTTAGTAATGGGCAGAACAACTGCATTCTCTTCCACTGGAGGGCAGTACAACTACCTGCTCCAATTAACTGGGTTGCCAACTGCCAGTAAAACAGAAGAAGACGAAGAAGAAATTACATAATCCGGTCGTTAAGTCTGACGTCACTAGCCGTGTGTGGGCCTAAACTCCGCTGTAGGTCCATATATCAAACGATCACTATGGCATTACTGAGAGTTGAAAAACTGTCTAAAGTCTTTCATCTTTAATAAAATGATCAGCGTTCTGCTCTACCAGGTGTAACAATTGAGTTTAACATCCAGGCATCCATGAAAACGGAATTTATGACATTTAACGGAGTTAGAAGTTAGCAGGAAGTTAGCTCGCCAGCTTCTATCTAAATACAATATAGCATGTCCTTTTGGAAACAAATTAAAACGTACAGCTCTGTTATCACTTCCAACATAAATTAAGACAGAAAACTAAACAGCAGTGACGTTTGTAGGGTTACTGAAGTTTGGCTAGCTGGTATATAATGATGTGCTACGTGACCGCTAGCGACACAGCTATGTTAGCATAATATAAACAAGCTAACTTTTTTTCCACTCGATAAAAGTTAACGTGAGTGTTCTCAGTGGTCAGGAACAAATGTAATCGCGTGGCAGGATGCTGTAAAAGGACCAAACTTCAGCCAGGAGAACAACTGAGATAATCCATCCACAATACGAGGTTAGTCATTCATATACTGCTGCATGGGCAGGGCTGTAGTTACATCCTAAGGTTTTAAAAACTGAGCTTAAATAAATGATTAGTGGTAATAAAAGCCGAGGGAGGTCAACAGGGATCACTGACTGTTTTAGGAGCTTTTTGAGATTAAACAGAAGAAAATACAAAACATTAAACATGTTAACAACACAAAAACCATATTAAACGCAGACTACTTTAGGCCCGGAAGTAGGATTCGTCACGTCATCACTTAACGACCGGATAGTGATGCAGTTAATGAGACAACACAGTGTGTAATAGCAATAGATAAATACAGACGTGGACAAAATTGGTACCCTTCGGTCAAGGAAAGAAAAACTCATGTGCCTGTCATCCAAGCTACTGGGAGGCTGAGGTTGGAGGATCGTTTGAGCCACAGAAATAACTGGTCACAGAAATAACTTTAATCTGACAAAAGTAATAATAAATAAAATAAAAAAATCTATGAATGTTAACCAATAAAAGTCAGACATTGCCTCAAAAGGTTGTGCAACAAAATATTAAATTTTGGGTACCATTATTTTTGTCCAGGCCTGTTCCATGCATTTATTTTTTAAATAATTCTGTTGAAGCTTTGTTGAAAAGCAATGTCTTTTTGTGACATTTTTGTTTGGTGGTGTACCGTGTGATTTTTCTAATGTGAAATATGTGCCTTGGCTCCAAAAGGTTTGGAAACATTGCTCTAGACCACATGCTCTGTAACTCTGTAACTTCTGTCGGTGCTGTGCTTTTTTGGAAATCGAATTTCCCAGAGGAACCCACCCGAGGGATTAATAAAGTTCTATCTTATCTTATCTTATCTTATGCAGGTCCAAAATGTAGGTCTGTGAAGGTTCTCAGTCATCCAGGTCATCATAGTCTAAGGAGCTTGGAAAGAAAGGCATCTGGACTTCTTTAAGTTTTCTTGAAGAAGTTTCACCTCTCATCAGAGAAGCTTCTTCAGTTCTAAGGGCAATTGGTGGAGAGACCCAGATTTTAAGCCCTATGGGAGTGTCCCCAAGAGGGTCATCCCAAAGACCAAGCTCCTTAGATCCACAATGTAGCTGAAAACATATCCTGAAGGTTCATTATTGTCCAAGTTGTTTTCCTTTGAAAACTATCAGTAATAAGCACATCTCTAACTCATTTTTTTTCTTTTACAATTATCCATCCATCTGTTTAGATTTCTTGAAACATGCCGAGTAGTGGACCCAGGGGGGTTCAGTTCTTGTCTTTTGACAGGTCATTCTAATTTTCCTCCCCATGAATGCCTCAAAATAGCAGCAACTGCAACAGACAGATGGCTTTGAACTGGGGTCATAATAAAATTTTCTACGTTCCATTTAGATAACTTTTTGTTTGTATAATGATAATGTTGGATAAAAGGATTGCTTACTGCACACCTTGGTTACAAACCAATGGTCTGTATTCAGTTATGGAGGATACAGGTTTAAAAAGTATGACGCTCATTTCTTTTTCCATGATTAAACAAAATGTGATGCAGCACATTCTGTCAGGAAGTGCCGCACATGGGTTTATTTCTTCACTGTGTATTAACATAAAAGAGTCAAAATAAATATTAAAAGTTAATAAACATAAAAAATAACAGTGTGACAAAAAGGCTCCAAGCTATTTCCCCCATGCATTTAACTTTAATGATATCATAATGCACAATTGTTCCTTGGAGAACAAGAAGATGGAAAAACAGAAGAAAACAAGATCACAAAGGAGACATGTTTCTAGACTGTTCCATGAAACACAAAGCCTTACTGAATAAACAAACTTAGACCAACAAATAAAACAAAAATTAAAGCCAAACTTCAGCACTAAATTCTAAATGCTAATAATGTACCGTTTCCTACTTGGTGCATTTTTGTGACTTGTTACCATTTATTCAGTTTGTGTAAAACACTGGCACAATAACATTTCTCAGTTAATCTTTAAATCAACTGACAGAAAACAGAAAATGTTCTCAATGAATGGAGTCCAAAGCAGCAAACTTCACATCCAAGACTCTGAAGCCCTGTGACAAATTAAGTACACTTTGCTGCTATCACAGGAGGTAAGACAGTAATTAGTATCTAGGTCTTGCAGATCATTGGCAAGTGTGGCTACCTCCAGAAAAGCATGTGAAACAATGTCACAGTCTTCCCCAGGAGTGGATGTCCTTGTAAACTCCCAGCAGATTCAAACAATGCAGTGCTCAAAGAAAGGAAAAAAAAAAAAAAACCCAAAGCCATATATCAGACTCTAAAGGCTTCCATTAAATGACTACAGACCCGTGGCTCTGACATCTGTGGTCATGAAGTCTTTTGAGCGCCTAGTTCTCTCCCATCTCAGGACCCTCACGGCCCCCCTCCTGGACCCCCTGCAGTTTGCATATAGAGCCAACAGGTCTGTAGACGACGCCATCAACATGGCCCTACACTTCATCCTGCAGCATCTGGACTCCCCAGGAACCTATGCCAGGATCCTGTTTGTGGACTTCAGCTCTGCCTTCAACACCATCCTTCCAGACCATCTCCGAGACAAGCTTTCCCAGATGAATGTGCCTGATCCCATCTGCCGGTGGATCACTGACTTCCTGACGGACAGGAAGCAGCATGTGAGGCTGGGAAAGAATGTCTCGGACTCCCGGACCATCAGCACCGGCTCCCCTCAGGGCTGTGTTCTCTCTCCTCTGCTCTTCTCCCTGTATACTAACTGCTGCACCTCCACCCACCAGTCTGTCAAGCTAATCAAGTTTGCAGATGACACCACCGTTATTGGACTCATCTCTGACGGGGATGAGTCTGCCTACAGGAGCGAGGTTGAACGTCTGGTGTCCTGGTGCAGCCACAACAACCTGGTGCTGAATGCCCAGAAGACAGTGGAGATTATTGTGGACTTCAGGAAGCACACAGCCCCACTCCCCCCCATCATCCTGACTGACACCCCCATCACCTCTGTGGACTCATTCCGCTTCCTGGGTACCACCATCACCCAGGACCTGAAGTGGGAGCCCACCATCACCTCCGTCATCAAGAAAGCCCAGCAGAGGATGTACTTCCTGAGGCAGCTGAAGAAATTCAACCTGCCAACACGGACGATGATGCAGTTCTACACTGCAATCATCGAGTCCATCCTCACCTCCTCCATCACCGTGTGGTACGCTGGAGCCACTATCAGGGACAAACAGAGACTGCAGCGTGTTGTGCGCTCTGCTGAGAAGGTGATTGGCTGCAGACTCCCATCTTTGCAGGACCTGTACACCTCCAGGACATTGCGGCGTGCAGCTCGGATCTCAGCTGACCCTTCTCACCCTGGACACAGTCTGTTTGACCTGCTCCCCTCAGGCAGGAGGCTCCGGTCCATTCGCACCAGAACCTCTCGCCATAAGAACAGTTTCTTCCCCTCTGCTGTTGGACACATGAACAATAACCATATGACTGTTCCCGCCACTAACACATGACCCTACGCTGTGTTCACTGCATCATTCCATGTTTGGCACTGATCACCACCTGCACTCATGTATATATCTTTCTACGTAGCACTCTTAATTCTTATTCTCATGTATATATCCCATGTATAGCTCATGCACATATCTTTCTACGTAGCACTTTTAATTCTTATACCTACTTTTATTTTTTCATGTCTATTTAAGTGCTATTTATGACACTATTTAAGTGCTATTTATGACAGTATGTTTGCACTGAAGCACCGCAGCAATTTCCTAATGTTGTAAACCTGCTCAACATTTGGCAATAAACCCCTTTCTGATTCTGATTCTGATTCTAAATGTTAAAGTTCATGAGTTGGCAGGGAAAACCAGTCGTCTCTAAAAAGATCAGCACAGCTTAAGTTTGCAAAGTTTCATAAACAAAGTAGCACATTCTCCTTTAGACTGATGAAACAGCTGGTTTTTTTAATGTCAGTTCAAATAACTTGTTGATAAGATAACAATATATTAATATTACATATAATTCAGTTATAAGAAAAAAGGAAAGCTAGAGAAGATATTGATTTTTAGAATAACTCTTTGTTTTGGTAGAACATTTATTTAAAATGATTAATTTTTGATCACTGTAAAACATTAAGTAACAGCGATTTAGTTCAAATTTATCTTAGGCTTTGTTGAATGTTCAATAAAAATTTCAACCAAATCCATAGTAAAATATGCAATTAGTGAAGCTTAAAAATATTTTTTAATGAAATTTTGCTCTGGAGGCCCCAACTTAAAAAATGTATGACTAAAAAAAAGTATTTGGTTTAGATCTTTGGGATTTTGCAAGGTCCAGTGAACTTAATAGAAGTTTTTCTTTTCTTTCTTTCTTTTTTTTTACATGACATTCAGCAAAATCCTTGACATGAACTGGAGTGAGGTGAATTGGTACTGAATAGCCCATATGTTAAAAAGAGGAAAAATGCAATGAAACTGACAAGACAAGCAAGTTGGAACTCCAGCCCAGTGGGTCTGTTTGATAAATATATCTCATATGTTTGGGCCAGAATGCATAACAGGTGCAAAACTAAATGCAATCCTGTCCATGTAGGCAAACAGTGAGTTTGTCAACAGAAGTGTAATTTAAGACTGTGTAAAACAAATTTTATACAGTGATATATACACTCAACAAAAATATAAACGCAACACCTTTGTTACTGCTCCCATTCCCCATGGGATGGACGTAGAGACCTAAAATTCATTCCAGATACACAATATAACCATCCCTCCCAAACAGTGGTCACACATCAGTCCAAATGTGTGGTAGTGGGCACATCTGCTATATTGAGATAATCCATCCCACCTCACAGGTGTGCCACATCAGGATTCTGATCTGACATCATGAGTAGTGCACAGGTATACCTCAGACTGCCCACAACAAAAGGCCACCCTGGAATGTGCAGTTTTGTCTCACAGCAAAATGCCACAGATGCCACAAGCAATGAGGGAGCGTGCAATTGGCATGCTGACAGCAGGAATGTCAACCAGATCTGTCGCCCATGCATTGAATGTTCATTTCTCAACCATAAGCCGTCTCCACAGGCGTTTCAGAGAATATGGCAGCACATCCAACCGGCCTCACAACCTCAGACCTCGTGTAACCACACCAGCCCAGGACCTCCACATCCAGCAGGTTCACCTCCAAGATCGTCTGAGACCAGCCACCCAGACAGCTGCTGGAACAATTGGTTTGCACAACCAAACAATTTCTGCACAAACTGTCAGAAACCGTCTCAGGGACGCTCAACTGCATGCCCGTCGTCCTCATCGGGGTCTTGACCTGACTCCAGCTCGTCGCCGTAACTGACTTGTGTGGGCAAATGCTCACATTCGATGGCGTCTGGCACGTTGGAGAGGTGTGCGCTTCACGGATGAATCATGGTTCACATTGTTCAGGGCAGATGGCAGCTGAGAATGTCCCAGTTCTTGCATGGCCAGCATACTCACCGGACATGTCACCCATTGAGCATGTTCGGGATGTGCTTGACCGGCGTATACGACAGCGTGTACCAGTTCCCACGAATATCCAACAACCTCGCACAGCCATTGAAGTGGAGTGGACCAACATTCCACAGGCCACAATTGACAATCTGATAGACTCCATGCGACGATGTGTTGCACTGCATGAGGCAAATGGTGGTCACACCAGATACTGACCGGTTCTGGGTCCCCAGACCCCCAATAGCGCAAAAAACTGCACATTCCAGGGTGGCCTTTTGTTGTGGGCAGTCTGAGGTACACCTGTGCACTACTCATGATGTCAGATCAGCATCCTGATGTGGCACACCTGTGAGGTGGGATGGATTATCTCAATATAGCAGATGTGCCCACTACCACACATTTGGACTGATTTGTGACCACTGTTTGGGAGGGATGGTTATATTGTGTATCTGGAATGAATTTTAGGTCTCTACGTCCATCCCATGGGGAATGGGAGCAGTAACAAAGGTGTTGCGTTTATATTTTTGTTGAGTGTAGATATATATCTATGTATATACAGGGAGTGCAGAATTATTAGGCAAA